>NC_057686.1:14495344-14608104 GCF_014466175.1 Vespula pensylvanica
TTGTAGCTCTATCAAACCGTCCACGTGCCTGCCTCGTTCACTACTTAGATTCGTGTGTATGAGAGCTATGAGAAAGGGTTAAAAGAGAAAGAAAGAGAGAGAGAGAGAGAGAAAGAGAGAGAAAGGTGAACATGAGGGGTAGTAGAAGGAGGAATCTGTGAGTACAGGGCGAGCTGGCGTACGGTCAGGACCTTTCTAAACGCGCGCACACGAGAGGCCATGGGCCGAGGCAAGGGTCGCGACGTGAGTGCTTATTACACATTCAGGGCCCTGCATTTGCACTGTGGCCCGTTGGAAAACCCACCTTCTCTATCTTTCTTTCTTTTTTTCTTTCTCTCTTTTTCTCTCTTTTTCTTTCTCTCTCTTTCTCAGTCTCTTCTTCTTCATCTCTCCCTTCAATCCTCACGCAACTTTGAGCCTTCTCTTTCTCTTTCTCCTTTTCCTCTTTCTCACTCTTTCTCTCTTCTGGTTTCTCTCGTTTGTCCGTATCTCTGACCAAAAGCAACCGAAGAGGAAAACTCAAGTCTCGTTATACGCACCACGATCATTGCTCGAGAATCTGCTGAAAAAGATTCGCTTTGCCGTGGTTATCGGCATTTCTCTCTTTTTATCCTTTACTTTTACGATTATGCTCTCTCTCTGTCTTCTTTTTCTTACGTTTCCTTCTTTCGTCATTTTCCCTCAACTTTTTCATTCGACATTCATCTTTTCTTCCTCTTTGTAGTTATTCTCATCGATGCGACGCAAACATAGTACTATTCCTTCTTCGTTTCTTCGGAAAGTTTCTTACTCGATCGATTACTATAGTTTCTGAATAAGATCTTAGATTTCAAAGATTTAATTTAATGGATATTTGAAATTAGTTAGGATCATTAGACATTTCCTTTGTAACACGAACTTCATGGTACTCTTTGTTCAACTTTGTGCAACTTTGCAAGTTTTGTAATCTTTTATTTTCATACGCGTAAATTCGGTCCTAACTCAATCGGTCAAAAGTCAAAACTTTACGGCGAGCTTGTGAAAATGGAATTGCAACTGTATTTCAAAGACTTTTTACTGCGAAATGTAAACAAGTTACCAAATGGAGTAGCCATAAAATTATGGGGTAGGGGAGAGATAACACGGACGATAATGGGCTCGATCTCGTAGCTTTCGCGAAACTTGGCAAGGTGTGCATATTAAAGCGCATAACGTAAGTAGAATCTCCAGCTTGGAGATTCTCGTGCTTTGCGGTCCTGAGGTCAAGCTGGTCGGCTCGGTGAGGATCGAGATATTTCAATTACGTTTTCATGCGAGCCGGTCAGCCGGCCGTGCTATAATTGCTGTTGGGATGTGCCGTCTCATAACTCGTGAACTCATATAAGTCTCTATATCTTTTTCTCTTTCTCTCTCTGTCATCGTCGAATTCACTCTTCTATACTCTACTTGTATACGATTTCCTATTTATCGAAGCATCATTTTCTAAGCACTTATATTGATTTACGTGTCGAGGTTAAATAGAGAATCGACCTTTTTAACTTCATTTTTTAATTTCTTCTATTGTTCATTTCTGCTAGCCAATTTGAACTTATAATTGATTACATTCGAAGATAATTGCATGACTCGGACATACATACGTCGTCGAGTACAATCAAGAAATTAGTCAGCACTCATTGATAATGAAATAATAAAAGAGAACTGGTCGATAGTCGTTATTTCATGTTATATTATTAATTGATACGTAACTCGTTGAGAAAAAGTTTCAAGGCTTGGTAAAAGGTAAGGAAAAATAAAGATTTCAAGAGAAAACCAGTAGTATATAAAGAATGTGGTCATTTGCATTTACCCAAGAGATACAAGTTGTACAAAAAGCGATTCTCGTCACTTGCTTTTAAATATATTGTCACCGTACAAGATACATATATATACGTCTGCCTTAAGTTTTTTTTTGAGATAATACCAGGAAGTTGTTCTCCCATGGGATACGAACTTACGGCTGTAACTTGTAGTACGTTCTCCCGCATTGTGTATCTATACTCATACAAAAGCACATAGATACATATGCGTATATTGCGGAAAGCCGTACTTAAGTTCAACACATAGAAATAGTATACGAGTTTGTATAGGATGCTCTTAAAATATAAAAAATGCTGACACAAAAATTCTGTATATTTTAAAAGCATTATATTTTTTCAGTTTGCAATTGATTCGTAATTTTCAATATCGATTATTTATAAAAATTTGATTAAATAATTACGGTTTTGTTTGGACATAATATTAAATTCGAGAAAAATTTGCACAATCTAAATTTATTATTACGTATACTGAATTTCTTCTACGTACACATAATTCTTTTTTATTTTCTTTTTATTTTCATATACGGATCGATTTCGAGACAATCTGAATTATGAATGTATTTGTTTACCTATCGCGTATAAAAGAGACATGACTAAGCGTGAATTTATGAAATCATAACAGAAACGTGTTCGGTCATATACCTCGAGCGTAAATAATGTCGAAATATTTCAAAGAAGATTTATTGAAGTACATTCGAGGTCATTCTTTGAGACAGAGAAGCGTTTTAAATAAGAGAACAGTGTTGTGAATCCAGAGTAGAAACGAGGAAGAGAAGAAGAGCGGTGCCTTTTCGGCAGCAAAGATCGTTCTCTTTGTAACAGGTCGTAAGGTCGTGTCATCAAGAGAAATTTATTATCCTGGTAGGCGGCAACGGATCAGACCCATGTTCTAAAGCCCAAGAATATTTCGTCTCACGGTCTTTAAATCGAGCGCTCGTAACAAAGATTTAATTTTTCATTTATGACGATTAAGTTTCGCTTCGATAGTCTCATTCTTGTATATATATATATATTTTTCTCTTTCGAAATTTAACTCCTGCACTTTTCTTTTATACGTTAATTAAAGTATTGAACGATTTGAGAAGAGTTTTCGGCTTTAACTTCCTCCAATAGTTATCGAACTTTTTCGACTCATTCAGATCCGGATTCGAGTTATCGTTTGATTTTTTTTTTTTTTTTTTATAAAAAGCAATCTTCAAAGATAATCGTTTAAACGTCGTTGCTTTGACAAATTTTAAAATACATTTTGAGTTTTCAGAAATAAAAGCCGATATTGGTTCTGTCGTTGCTAATATTCCTTCGTAACCTCGTTATATGTTATAGGTAGTATTGTATATATAACTTTTCTTCCAGTTTAAAGCCGAATATATCACAAGAAAGTAGTAGAAAATAGTTAAAACGTAGTTTTCGATGCAGGTGTGCAAACTTTTTCAATAGATCCATTCGAGAACGTTACTACGTAGTAGTACTTTTGTTTGTCAGGGTCCAGCACGAGGGATCTTCATAGCCTAAAGCATTTTTTCAAAAGGCAGGTGTTACGTTCTGTCTGATTAATTTTTCTGACATCTCGTAGGATCCTCGCAATTTACTCAAAGTATCCGATCGTATGACAGGTGGCTGTGGCAGAAAAATCACAGACGTCTAATCGTGTTTTCCTATCCTCACCGAAGTCATTACAGTCCAGGTGATCCGCTTTCGGACTCGTTCTTTATTCTCACGAACGATCCTTGAAACGAGTTTAAACATCTTCGTGCCGTTTACTCGCAAGGTGTGCTTCTTCGTCGACGAACGTAATAACAGGTTCTCTCTTTTTACCTTCAAACGGGACTCTATAATTTTAACGAAGGAAAGGAAACAAATTTTTTAAACGATAACTTTTTCTATCCATCTCGATTCTCACACTCAACATTTGCGAAATTAGACATCTAAACACTCTGTCGGTCTTACCAAGGAAATATAAAATTACACTGGCACACAAAGAGACAAATAATGAGTAGGTAGGAATGATAAAATATACATAGAAGGAGAAAATTTCGAAGGAACGTGATAGGATCGTTGAACTCCAAGGGGGGGAAAAAGGTTTGATCGATACAGGGTAAAGTTAGGTAAACGAGTTATCAACGTTAGTGAATAAGAGGAACGTTAGGTTTGGGAGGGACGACGGAAGGAATTAACTCCTCGCAATTTCACGTGGTGGACGGTGTTCGTGCTCGAAGACGAGGGAAAGGAGAATCGAGGTGGACCGAAAGGACGCCGGGTTGCCGTGGCTTTACCCTGACCGAGCTGCTGCGCTCCGTGACGGGCCACATTCCAAGCATTCCACACGGTCACGGCCATATCTCCCATTCCTCTAGATTTCCAAGCCGGCACACCAGTGCGACTCTTCTTTCTCTCTCTCTCTCTTCTCTCTCTCTCTCTCTCTCTCTCTCTCTCTCTCTCTCTCTCTTCTCGTCGTATTCACATCTTCGTCGTACAAAAGGCATAAGAGGATACAAGTTCACGTACCATCGACTTTTGCGACTCCTTTCCTCCCACCATTTTCGTTCCACCTTGTATTCGACGCTTCCCATACTACGCTTCATCCCTACCATAATGATCGAGCGTGCAACAACCCTCGCCAGCCGTCTGATTCACTCGACTCCTCGAACTCCTCACCGAAAGCGACAACGTCATGCGCCATATCGAACATTCTATATTTCGTAAAACGTTTCAAAACCCTCTTCTGTATCCCTCGTGTTCGTATGGAAACATCGATAGTATCTGTATTTTTAAATGCATTGTCCTATTTCTTTCTAATACGTTCCAATGATCGATTGTACAGGAAGTAGAGAGAAATTTCGTAAATGGAAATTAATTTAAGATCGGAGATAAACCTCGTGAAAAATAAAGATGATATATGTTTGGGTATATCAATACATTTTTTAATCGGTAAAATACAGTACGCGAGTAAATTCGTATTCAGTGAGCATATATTGGGATGTTATAAATGAGTACTTTACAAAAAGTGGAATCGATATATCGTAGATACGTTTAGAGAAACATTTAGAAAGATATTTAGAGAAATAAAAGAAAAGAAAATTGAAACTAAATATATCATCATTGGATCTATTCTCGCGTATATACATACGTGCACACGATGAACCTGTCTACCAAACCGTAGAAAATGTCACGTTCCTATCTGATGATCAAAGTTAAAAACGCAAAGCAATCTAGTTTATTGAGAGCTTTTTTTATTTCGATGATTTTACTTGTCACACTTGCTTATTTTCTTCGAATTTCTCCCGCATGGAAAACGCTTTACAACCACGTTCGGAATCTTTTCGATTTTATCGATTTTATTCGTGGACAGTGATCTTCTCAGAGAAAATCGAGTTGGATTTCCTTAGATCCGTTCGATGATTGTGGTGCATGGAGTTGAGGATACGAGATAAAACTAGAATCTTTTCTACCGATTCCATAGAGAGAAGAAACGATGCGATGCAAAGTAGTACACTAACGAAATCGATTCGAAATGGAACGGAAGTATTTTGAAATTCAAGAAAACGAAGGAAAAAAAAAAGAAAAAAAGAATTATTCATTCTTCTTAGAGAGGAAGGAGACAGAAAAATTTTTCTCTTTCTCACTTGAATTTAATCGAGGCTTCCGGGGGGGAACAATTTTGATGACTTCGAAATTTTCAATTTATTCCATTCGCCGAATTCCTTCGGCGCGCGGTTCGAGATAAAAGGATCCGAGATACCCATTCTTGGATTGAAATGGAAGTCGGGCTCGCATTGTAGGGATTAAAGGATCCACGTCCGGTCCTTCCCGCGCGAGCCGTTGTAATCGAATGAAGTGCGATTCCGTCTCACAACTCCCGCCTCTCTCGGCGTGTAATACTGGAAAATTGTTTGACTATCTGCCGAGTACTTTGCTCGACGTGACGTGAAACCAATGGAAGATTGGAAGATGTGAACGCGAGTATTCGTGCTCGGTACGAGAGAAAGAGAGAACGGGATATCCAACTTTGTATGTACGTATGTGTCAATATATATGAGTGTATGTGTTTAAGAGAGAGAGAGAGAGAGAGAGAGAGAGAGATAGAGAGAGAGAGAGAGAGAGAGAGAGAGAGAGAGAGAGAGAGAGAGAGAGAGAAAGGAGACGACCAACGAGACGACCAACGGGAGACAGAAAGCGAAGTCAAGACATAAGCAGACTCTTTGATCAGCAATTAACACCGACGTCCGAGTTAGAGCCTGATTTACCGTATGCTCATCCACGAACGAAGGAGCCATTGACTTTCCCTTTGAATGAACTCTTGAATAGATCTTTGTGCTCTGCTTTGTATTAATCATACATTCGCGGTCGCTGCTTCACGTATTTTTTAAAATGACGAACGGGAGGGTGTATGCATATGTTATGTATTGTATATGCGTGTATGTGCGTGTGTGTTCTGTTATAGTCTGATACATTTATTTTTTAAAGTGACAGAGCCTTTGAGCCGTCTTTTTTACATTTTCTCTAACAGACTAACAGTTATTATTATTTCCTTTATTATTTTACATTGCAATTTCATATCACAATTATTTAAAATTTATGTCAGCTTTATCGTAGAATTTTTGTTTCTTTTTACGTAAAATGTATATATGAAAAATTAAATTCTTTATTCGATCAAAATCATGTAACGTATGATTCTGAATGTTCGAATTTAATATCAGTCTTTCTCAAATAGGATATTGCTCTCAAATGTAATTGAGTTTTATGAGTAGGTAAAGAGAAAATCGTTCTCGTTCAAATGAACTTTTACTAGTTTTAGGAAAAAGTTTTACGATTTGTACGATTTCGAGAGATAGATAGACAAATGGACAGAGAGATAGGGAGAGAAGAGAGAAGATAACGATGCAAATTGAGTCTTTGATCAGCAATTAATATCGACGATCGAACTTAGAATTCGATCTTCCATATGCTCATCGAACGAACGAACCTACTTGGGGAGCGTAACAACCGTTTCTCCTCGTATTTCGTCCCCTGGTAAACTGAAATCTCCCTCTCTCTTTTCCCTCTATTTTATCGTCCCTCGACGCCACATCCCGTACGCACAGATTTCAACAATATACCTAGTAGAATACCCAGACGAACATGTTTCAGTCACGCCTTCGATCGAGTTTCGATATCGATTGGAAAGTTTCGGATAACACACGCAATTGCCAACTTTCGAGAATATCGTTCGATACATCTAACCGATAACGAGTTAACGTTTATAATCTCGTCGATAATCTCGTCGATATTTCACTCATTTCTTTTTTTATTTCTCTCTTTTTCTTTCTTTAATCAGAATGGTTAACATATATTTACTTTCATTATTCAGAAATTATAAATATTATATTTTATATTCTTTTTCAATTTCTTCCGGTTGAAGTTCTCTATTTAATATCAAGAAGCCACACGTACACACGGCGATACATGACACTTTCTTCGATTAGAACCTTCTCCAAGAAAATTCGAAGAATTCAATGGACTGACTAGCGAGGTCATCCAATCGAGTTCTAATGCTCAAGATGGCGGTATCTTACGTAACGGTGTCTTCCTTTGGAATTTGTCGTTTTAACCTTTCTCGTTTATCTTTTTCTCATTCTTTCTTATCAGAAATTAATAAATTGTATGTCGAGGCTTAAGAAACGATGTTTTCGAAACGATCGGTTAAAGAAAATTCTCTTATTTTTCATGTTAGTTCGACGTTAAGTTTATAAAAATTTGTGACGAATCATTTACACCCTTTGTACTTAACTGCTACGAAAGCATAAGCGTTTTGGAGTTGATTTAAGCACGATTACGAGAGCAGAGCTTCATAGAATTTTATTGTTCACCTGAGAAGAGCAAGTGTGTACTCTGTAAGATAGAGGTTCCTCGTAGTGGTTCACTACGATGTACAAGATAATGAGTTCACCTCTGTGACTCGTGTAGCTTACAGGCCTCCTGGCCCCTAAGCCTTGCAGTCAACTTCGAGAACAATAGGCTGCGACCGAAACACAAACTGCACTTTCATTAGGGAGTCATTAGTACTCATAACTAATGAAATTAAGTTCCTCTCTTAAGTTTCTCCCTTTCTCTTATGTGCCAACGTGTACGAAAAAGTGCATACTCATGTTCGTGCAGACGTTATTTACTTATCATTATCGTCAATAATTGTGATTAAGGTAATACATTTGTTATCTGACCTTGCTAGATTCTTTGTTATTAAGTAGATTCGTTCTAAGAGAAATAGCCGATTTTTATCGATCTACTTTGACATCCTTTCACAATAATAAATATTTTTATACGATTGACAGAAACGGATGTGAAAAAGTAGATATCTTCGGTAAAGACAAGAAAAAAGCTTACCGAATTCCCATATAATCGTGCAAAGCTGGCATTTGTCTTTCGAGATTATCGTTTCGTTCTGTTATCGCATCAAGTATTAATAGCGAACACGAAGCAGAGATACCCAAGTTTATTGGTAGTTAATGCCTTAAGTAATTTATCGATAGGAAAGGTTATATAAAGAGATGTGATGCCTGTGGAGGCTCTTCCTGTGAAACCTGCTACCACTTTAGTTGAGTCAGACTTTCATAAATAATCGACATTCACCATGAGTTTGATAACACTTTTCCGATAAACCGTTTAATATTTTCTTACATCTTTACGATATCCTGAATTTTCGTATGTTTACAATATCTCTTCGATGAGAAATATATAGAAAATTTGTTTTCCGATGTATTCCGATTGTGTTTTCAAATTGTAAGATTAAGAAGTCTATAAAAAAAATGTTAGATATTCGAAGTTATTAAATTATTTCAAAATCATGATAACTCGTTTGTGTAATATAATCATGATAAAATACTCTTTTTTCGTTCTCATTCGAATCATTCAAGTCATCGCTGTTATCATGATAATTTATAACAGTTCTTTGAACCGACGAGAGAATAGGTCGCGTTAATCCATCTGTTCTCTGTGCAATATGATGGTTTCTATATCATACTAATGCGTTCTATCCGATAAGGTATTAATGAGAACGTCGAATGATAGTAATTAACTGATCGTTACCATGGCACGCGCACGGCAATACATTTAATTATCTATCGAAAGTTATAATCTCTTCTTGTTGAAGCTACTGTGGAAAATTAGCGTTAAGTGATTCAAAGGATCATTAAATCGTGATTTACATTCGCCTCTTTGCTATTAAATCGGATATCGATGTATGTGTTTAGAAACAATTGATCGAACAAACATTAAAGTTGTTTGCCTAATAGAATAAATGGATAACTTGTTGAATCCTAAACATGTATAGAGAAACTCCAATTTAATGAGCAACGAGATGCAATTCAAAAGCAAATGAAATGAAAACAATTAAAATAAAAGAAAATTAAGTTTGATAGGATATTATATGATAAAAATAAATGACGGATTACATTATCGGTCTATCTTAATTATTTCAATGAAAATGAGTCACGGTCTTTTTAAGCTTTGGAATGGAAGCTACAAACCACGCGATGCTTTTTGAGAAAGAGGGAGAGAGAGAAAGAGAAAAGGGAGAAAGAAAAGAGGAAAGGCACGCGAGCACGGGTGGTGCGAGTAATTGTCATCGTGAGCGCGGAGAAAAAGCGTGAGGCAAAAGCGGAAGTGTGCTCGAGTAAAGTGGATAAGCGTTATGGCAGAACACACGCGTGGCGGCAGGCACGTTACCACATACATACACATATACACATGGCAATAGACACACATACACGTAGAAAAAGAGAGTACACGCAACGGGTATGCCGAATAGTCGCGTCGCACCGTCGCGAAAGAAGCACGCCTGCTGTTTCCAACTTGACGCTCCGTAAAAGCTTCGTAGACGACGCCGACGGTGCGACGAGACTTAATAAGTTTTGTCGCATCCGTAAAATGACTTTGCAAATGCGTCAATGGTGACCGCATGTAGGAGAGAAAAAGAAGACAGACAGTAGGGAAGAAACATTTGGAATAATTTTTTCTTCTCCCTTTTCGTTCCTTTCAATTTTACGGAGTACATACTCGTATGTACGTACGTATGTTCCCTTTAATAATTCGACTTGTGTATCTATTAGTCTAAGACCGGACCAAGTTGTTGAAAATCCTTCGTTAAGCTAACTTAGACGGCAAAGTTTTGACGTCTAAGAATCTTCAAGATGGAAATTCGAGGAGCAAACTTGTAAGGGTATATATATTGAGTTTGAAAGGGTATACATGTATATGTTTGTAGTCTATATATATATATATATATATATATATATATATATATCGAGGACCCCCAAAGTCACTCGACACGGTCATTAAAGAACATGTTTCTCATTAAGAATGGGAATTGAGACATAAAAAAGTTTGACCGAAGGAAGTTAAGTTCCTGTACGAGTATTAAGGGAGGTACAAATCGAAATTCTATCGTATCGAATATAACCACCGAGAACTCGAAACGAAGATCGTTCTCTCATTAAGAATCATCGAGAATTGGTAAGATAATACCGGAAAGTCTGGCCACAGGAAATGACGAGAATAGACGATGAAACGAGAGGATGAGAGCGCACAAATCCGAGACGCGGCGAAAGCGCGTTCGTCACGGTGTAATTTAAGGAGCTTCGACGCCCTTCCCTGTGCATACGTATATTTATATACGTGCATACAATACATATGGACTCGATAGTTCCGCTCGTACTACCCTTCGTTCGCGAAACGATGTAAAAGTACATCGAGAAGAGAGGAAGCAGAAGTCGCGTGACGTCGAGTGGGATCGTTCTTTCTTCTTTATTCTTTATTTACCGACTCTAATGGCTTCTGGCAGGAGGACAAGAACGAGGGTCCTCCTGCTAGGAGAAGAGTATCGTCCTGACGGACGGTGTCAATTATATTCCCATAGATTCCTCGTACTTGGTCGAGAAGGTCTTACCAAAGAAGGTCAACGTCGGAAAACTAGGTATAAAGATGTTCTTTCTTTCTTTCCTTCTTTCTTTCTCTCTTTTTTTTTTTTTCTATGGAATCACTTTAAACCTGAAATTCACGATCATTGAGAAGGCATTATTCGGCAGAACGTCGAAGAACGTATTATCGAGCAGAAACGTAGCCAGGTGTAACTCGTACGCCTTGGTTGTCGTTGTCGACAGAGTCGAGAGTTCATATTGTACCGGGGTATACTATGCGGTGCCTCGAGAATAATGGCGTCGCCCTTTGTACGCGATGCTCTATTGATGTCGAAGGGAATTCCTTAACGTACGCGATCTGGAAGGTACCCGTCTGTCTCTCTTTCCACATTTTATACTCCCCTCTTTTTCTCTCTTTCTCTTGGCTTTTTTTTTCCCGAGGACGAGAAGAAGCGTCTTTTCGGTACGAATCGACCTCGGGAAGAGGAAAATGAACTCACGTTCGTACGTGCTATTGTCGAGTCCCCAAGGGTACGTAAAGTTCCTAGGGATTTTTTGAGGTTCAGAGTCGCAAGGAACCGAGTGAGATCCAAATTTAAGGAGGAAGGGAGGAACTCCCGCCGAGGTGCCATGATAAAATTTAGAGTGTGTATTGTGAGGAGGCATGCACATAGAGTTCTCTCTTTCTTTCCCCTCATCCTCCCTTCCTCTCTCTCTCTCTCTCTCTCTCTTTTTTTCTCTCGTTAAATGTCTGCGGCTTTTCTCTCGTACAGACAGATGCCGCTAGGCGAGGGCGTTCGGAATGTTGTCTCGCTGGATTTTAGGAATTGTACGGGCACCGTCGAGCACGGTACCACCTTTCGTTTCGAACGAACGAATCTTTTCAGGGCCGCTAGGGTACCCTTTTCAAAGACAACCTTGAAGGACTTTATTGAAGCGGCGTTAAGTTATTTATGCGTTGGACTGAAACGAATGCATTATCCTTCTCGATCCACACATAAGAGCACAATCCTACGTTGTTTAGTTTTTTCCCGTTTCTTCGACATAGTGCCACCTGAATTACGCGATCTCGCTTATCGTTTTTGGATTATCGATATAGAAGCCTTCAGCCTGACATTAAGAATACGATCGAAGAACTTCAATCCGCTTGATCGAGGATAAACATTTGTTTAGCTTAAATGTCAACAATATTCTTTCAATAGTCATTATTTGTATTGCGTAAATCGTATTTGTAAGATAAGTGGGACTTATTTGTCACGTCAATTCAATGAAATTTCTTGCCTTTTCTTTATACTTTGCGAGGAGAACGTCCAGGTATACCTTCACCGCGATATTTCTTCCTGTTTTTTTTTCTTTTTTATTTTATTTTTTTTTTTCATAGATGGTTGGGCAACTCGAAAATCGAACGTTTCTCTTGATAAGGGCATCGCAATTATGGGCGTGAATGAAAATGCAAGGAGTTCCTTTCTTTAATCGCTCTTGTTTGATCTTAGAGTAAAGTAATGACCCATCGGAGACCTACTAACATTTCGTCGAATCATCGTTATTGTGTAAGTCTAGGATGAGATCGGAATTAGAAGAATCTCATCGTTGCATTCTGCATAAGCAAAAGGGTACTCACTCGTAACGTGTATTCCTTTTCTTTGTTGTATTTCTTTAGATCAAGTAAATTAGGTTTATGTGTATATTGAAAATTCGATATCTACTATCGTTGCACATAATTTCTCTCTCTCTCTCTCTCTCTTTATTTTTTTTCTATTTTTTTATCCAATAAATTTATTGCCATCGAAATAACAGGAGAGCTAGTTTTAAAGCAATTTAATTATGCTAATTTGTTGAAACTTTCTGTACTTTCCAACAGTGTCTCGATCGTTCTGGCTTTATCGTCGGTCACATCGTACGATCTGCGATTGTTGATAAACCGACGAATTAAAACTCGCAATGACTTTCTACGAATGGTGGACAATTAAAAGCGAGGAGATAAGGAAAACTGCAGAAAATTATGTTTCTACTTGATTCTCCGAGTAATACTATAAAACTATGAATAAAGGGAGACAGAGACAGAGACGAGAGAGAGAAAGAGAGAGAGAGAGAGAGAGAGAGAGAGAGAGAGAGAGAGGGAAAGAAGAGAGATAAAGAGAAAAGATATAAATAGATAGATACTATATTCGGTGGTAAGTTCCTTTTCGTCGAGACTCTCTTCTCTCAAACGATACTCTTTAAACTCTTTGCTGCTGTCTTTTCCACCTAACGTGCTTTTTGAGTAAGGTCGTGTTTCAAGTGTCGACGATTAACGTTCTCCGTTTTCTCGGCTAACCTTTTAATCTTTCTACGACGAGTGGGTTTATCTAAATTATACTCAGTGTGTGGGAACATCAAAAGAGAAGAAGAAGAAGAAGAAGAAGAAGAAGAAAAAGGAGAAAAAGAATAAGAAGAAGGAGGTATTGGCAACGCGAGTGTTACGAGAATAAATGTGTCCTATAGTTAACGTTTTGTGTCAACTAGGTAGCACGTATAATTTCATAGAGCTCTTCGAAAGGAAAATCGAACAAGTTTCAATAACGTTTACGGAGTTTCGTCGGATTCAACGTGACGACTCTCACTCGAATAAAAATCCTGTGTTATTTCGCTTTCTCTTCTGAAGTGTTCACTCTGGATCGAGTTTTCAATAGAGGATCGAGTGTTTTCTTTCAGCGATAAAGCGATAATTGAATATAATCTTTGTACGATACAGCAGTCAAAGAAAGTAAAGAATTTTATCTACAGGATGTTTCAACGATTACGACTTCCCTGATCGTGATAATACATCTATAAAAGTGTGTACAGTAGAATCTCGGTTATGAGAACAAGTTGTTCGATCATTTGGACAATATCTCTGAGAGAAGATAAACGTAAGAGATTTATGTAGAAGGAGTAAACTTTTATATCACGAACATTAGTGTACAGAGTGATTCTAAAAAGATTGTAAATATATATTCCTGAGTATATATCACGTACAAATTTTTAAGATTTTTGATAATAATTATCTTAAAAATTTCAGATATGAATACCATAAATATCTGTTTGGAAATATACTCCGTACCTTCAAATAATCAAGTTACTACTTATTTCTTGTTATGCTTGAAATATTTGAAATATCACGGAATTTTATGGTAACTTTTCTCTTTGATACTTAATTACGAAACAACGTACGTAAAAACTTTTCGGGGATCGTGTTACGCAGTTAATGAATTCCTTTTTCAATTTCCGAGTGTTTAGAACGTGACAGCGAAGGACTAGTCGAATGATACGGTAAAAGATCATAAAAGAGACAGGCCGTTGTTAAAATAGCAGCACCATGGAGGCAGTCTATCGGTAAAGGGGCAAGAAGAAGCAACGAGCCATCTCCCATGGCACGAGTAGCTATACGGGCCTGAGGAATGCGCTCGTCCGATCCCACGGCTTATCCCCCCCTATTCTTTATCTCTCTTACTCTCTTCTCAGATCGTAGTATTACTAAGGTTAGTCTCTACTCTACTGCGTGCATTCGAACGATCGAAGTGAGTACTGCGATCGTTACGAATTACTCAATACCATTTTTATCTATTTCATCGAAAATAAGTCGTTTCTAAGATACATGTCAAGTCGATCTTTGAAACTTAGATAATCCATCAGATTCGAAGGAATAGAATTTTTATCCGAAAAATATGTGACCTTTGCAATTGGTCAATCTTCCTTGATAGAACAAAACCTCAATTGGAATGAATTCATTGTAGTTTTCTTTTCTTCTTCTTTTCTTTGTTTTCTTTAATTTACTTTCTCGTCGACCGAATACATTTATTTCTGTATTGATAATAATATCCACTGCAAATTATTATACGTGTTTATGGACATGCACATATATTTTTGGTCTGGTCTTTTAAAATATTCTCATCTTACGGTATAAGTTTAACGGTTAAAATACGACGCGTATAGTCATTGCCAAGTAATAACGATTACGCTTATTTTCCGACGACAGAAAGGAGAGCCATTTTCAATGGACGGACTCCTTACCTGCAGCATCGACACACTCGAGGTCATATTGCGGTACCGAGAGCTAATCGCGATTCGCTAATACCGTGAGAGGTACATACTGTGCTCGGTGATTTGCAGGTCGTCGTCGTAGTGGTCTTCGGCTTTGGATTAGCGGTTAGAGTTCGTTCGGAGGCAAGTAGATCGAAGATAAAACAGCCGATGCTATGAACGGCACTTCGGGATCCTTTTTAATGACGCAACTCTCTCTCGCATGCTCGCGTGAAAGTTAACTTGTATCGTTTGCCTTGCTACCTACATATATACACACTGTTTAAACATACTTCTTGTTTCTTTTTCTCTTTCCAGAAGAAGAAGAAGAAGAATAAGAAGAAGAAGAAGAAGAAGAAGAAGAAGAAGAAGAAGATTCGGCCATTCGAGTAGCACTTTTTTTTTATTCTCACCCGCTAACGGTTCTCTTGTTCTCCAATAAGAAGAAAGGAAGATAGCATCGTGTTCGCTTACGTGCCTTAATCGTATTTCAAGTGGGCGTTTTAGACCTCGACATCGTTTAGATATTTTAGACAGCTAAATAAGTCAACGTGAAAGTTCGCAAAGCTGCGACGACGGCTATAACGATATTCGATATTATCATAGATATATATACACGAGCATATGTACGGTTACGTAAACGTTAGAAAGCAACGATTCAATTTTCCATCGTACGTAGTTTTAATCATATCGAGATTCTAGATAATCTTTCGCGTGGCTAATCTATTTGTTATAATCGGTCACGATTTTCTTCGACTTCCTAGTTGTACCTTTGTCGAGATCGTACGCTTCGAAAGTTGCGAAGTTGTGATCTCACATTTTTTCCAGAAGATCTTATCGTAAATTTGTATATTCTTACAACGTGGATTGTCATTTCTTGTCATCGTAAAAAATTATTTCATCGATGCTGTTATAAAAATCACAAATTCCTTTGGCACGAACGAACTGTAACTCTCCGATTACCGTTACTTCTCTTCGATCCTGATTAACTACTGGTAATCGTTTATAGATCCTAAATAAATCGAACTTACTTTGAGTTTTTGCGTATGACCGCATCGACAGCAACAATAGGACATGTAATCTGGTAGCGCTGGCATAAACTTAAGTTGTTCCTGCTGTTGCTGCGAGTACTCGTCAACGAGTTTGCGATAATGTACCCTGAAGATGGGCCGTGTTGCGTTTTGCGAGCCCTTTCCAAGGCGTCCCATAATCGCGGAGAATGCGGCCAGGATTTTACGTCCGCGTGCGAACCTCCTCATGCCACGACGACCGTTGCACCGCTTCGTCTTCGAACTCGAGACTCGTACTCGCAGCCCTTTCTCCTCCGATCCTTTGCGATCCTTTCGACGATACCGCCGACCTCCTCGTCGATTCCACACCGACGCTATCGTTTCTTTTTCATTAACGATCTAATGAAAATTACGTCTTTTTTCTTATCCTTTTTTTTGTTTTTTCTTTTCTTTTTTTTTCGTAGCACCACCGTAAATCAATTGGCCTTAACAGTTACGATATTTCCTTTTTATACGTTGCTTCAATACGTACTAAATAAGAAAAAAAGAACACCAGAAAAATCGCTTTTATACGCTCACAAAATTCTTTTACGAATTCCTAATCGATTAGTTCGTGCGAAGCTAGTTTACACACGTTTCACGGCACACCTTAAGGCACTTTCTAAATCGTGTTACATAGCGAGCACCACCAACGGGATGGTAGTAGCATCTACCAGCACTTAGCACCGACGAGGCACACTTTCCACTTTAATTGTCGCGGCGCCTTCAACTCTGAGATATAGTTGAGCTTCCGAGCAGAGAATTCGTCTGGAATTCTCGAAGGCCTCGAATACGATTCGTCGTCCTCGTTGTCGTCTTCTTGTTCTTCTTTCTTGGAATTCGAACTTTATCGAAGTTTTGAAGTGTCTCTTGAAAATTGACTTCTTCGAACCGAAATATATAATATATATATATATATATATATATATATATATACCTATATATATACCTATATATTTCGATCACTCTTTCTTCACTAGTTTCTTCTGGAAAGAGGTCAAATACGTTTAACAGATCCAAAAACTTTCGGGTTTCTGCTAGTTTTCTTTTATCCCCGAAAATTAGAGAAAGATTCAAAAATAGTTTCCCTCGAAGTCCGAAATCTTCGAGAGAATTTGTTTTATTTTTTATTTTTTCAAGGTTTCTCAAACGGAGCGCAGTTCGTTCCTATTTCCTTCCATGATATTACTATTATCGCTGGCAGGTGACGATCCTAATCGGTGATCGGCAAAAGACCGGTCCGTAAGAATGATTGATAGAGAGAAAGAGAGAAGGAGAGAAAGAAAGAGAGAGAGAGAGAGAGAGAGAGAGAGAGAGAGAGAGAAAGAAAGAAAGAAAGAAAGAAAGAGATAGAAGGAAGGATCAAAGGAGATACACTCGGTGGCTCACGTAGAAGAATATACTAGGTGTCGCTCTGCATGCCGATCCGCGGAAACCGGTTAACGAGTTCCACTCGCGAGTTCCAGCCTCCGTTGGCTCGCCTTTCGACTGTCAACTCGGCCGGATCCACCGCTTCTGGCTCCTGCTCTTGCTCGAGAGCACTCTATCTCTCTTTCTCTCTTTCTCCGTCTGAAAGAGAGAGAGAGAGAACGAGAGAGATAGAGAGAGAGAGAGAGAGAGAGAGAGAGAAGGAGAGAGAGAGAATGAGAGAGAGAGAGAGAGAGAAAGAGAAAGAGAGATCTCCTTTTTCTCTTTTTCCCCCACTCGCACGTTTTTCCCGTCGCAGGATGCAGAAGGAGAAGGCGCGTTTTTCCGTTCGAGTTGATTCACCTTCCTCTTCGCTTTAAGGCCTTCTCGCTACGGGCAGATGTAGGGGAGCGGTATCGCGATCCTCGAGGCTCCGCCGTCCTTTTCTCGCGAATATACGCGTCATACTTTCTTCGCGATCTAAAGGAATATTCCTCGTCCTTAAAACTCGCACACACGTGTTTTTCATCTGTATTAAGTAGATAATATCGTTTAAACGCAGTCCTCTTTCAGCCACATATGTTCTTACGTTTCTTCAAGAATTTTACGATTCTTCCTCGTTGTAACTTGGGTCGATCGTTGATAGTTTCAAGAACACTTATCGAACTCGCACATTGTAAGTAGATACGTATAATAAATAGGCTAATCAAACTTCGGGCACTATTAATTGAATATCCCGGCATCGAAGTCACCGAAGTGAAGTTCTTAGAGCACCTTTTTTCACGACAGCTATCTTTGAAATACGCCGAGAGGATAGAAGGAGCAAGAGAGAGAGAGAGAGAGAGAAAGAGAAAGAGATAGAGAGAGGAGGATAGAAAGAGAGAAAGAGGAGAGAGAGAGAGAGAGAGAGAGAGAGAGAGGGAAATCGGCTTTCTAGCCGGTCGTAGCGGCTACAGCGATACCTTCTCGGTACGTGAAGAGAGAGAGAACTGAAGTCTCGAAAGAGGAGGCAAGCAGGCAAGCAAGCAGCAAGCAAGCAGGCAGGCAGGCAAGCAGGCAGGCAGGCAGGCAAGCGAGCGAGCGAGCAAGCAAGCAAGCAAGCAGCAGGCAGCAGGCAGGCAGGCAGGCAGGAAAGCAGCCAGGCAGGCAGGCAGGCAGGCATCGAGGAAGGAACCAGCCAGCCCACACGGTGTTCACGTCTTCTCCCCTCATCCTTCTCCTCTTTCTCCCCACTTCTCCCCCACCAAGGCGCGAAACCGAGCGGACCGACCGACCGACCGACCTCTTCTCTCTCCGACCGCTTTCTTGCTCCAACTGCGGCATTGAACACGTTCAACGGCAGCTGGCGAATACCCGACGTCTTCCGTCCTTCTTACTCTTTTGCTAGATCCTCTGTTTCTCTCTTTCTCTTTTTCTCTCTCTCTCTCTCTCTCACTCTCTTTCTCTCTCTTATACTCGTGCTCGTGAAGAGAAGCATCGCGCCGATCGCATGAGTTTGCGATTCGCGTTCTTTGACCTCCCTCCGGCATGAACTACCCTTTGGCGCTACGTACCTCAACGTAGAGACGTCGTTGAGAAGAAAACGACTTTGCCTTTCCAAATGATTCCAGTATTTCCGGGGAAATTTGCCTTTCTGCGATATCGTCTATCACGGATAATATTGCGAAAGAATTTGTTGTTAATTACTTTTCTTTTATTGAATAGATTAGGTATTATATAAATTAAGTTTGATATATTCTCTGATTATTTAGAAGTATGTTTTAATTTTGTCTTTACGCGGAAACTATATTTTAAACGACAATGTTAAACACTACAGAATGGAATCAGTAAAAACGTGAGACAACACCTGGGAAAAGAAAGTCAAGTGAATGGAAAGAGAGAGTATCATTCTCTGCTATCATCGTACTGTTAAAAATTAGTTTCGAGTTCATTGCTCGAGTTAGTCTAAGCACTCATCCGTATCTCGCTGATAGGCTGTAGAGTCAAGGGTCTTTTTTATATGGTAAGAAAGCTAATTCCCTCGAGGCTTTATCACGAAGTTTCTTACACCGATATTTATGACTTTAACGATCCTCCTCTATCGGTAATATTTATTTTTCGGTATAATTACTAAACGTTTCCTTTTCTGAGAAAGTATAATACTTTAAAGAATAATAAAAGCGACATGGTTATTCTTAGGTAAACGTGTTCGAATACGTTGATTACGGTTAAAATAATGATCCAAGTAACGTTATAATCGTTAATTCGATGATACAAGCTTTCAGATTCGAACTCTAACGTGGTAAAAGCTTACCAGTAAGTAATATGAGATCTCCAAAGAAGATACTCCCTTTATTGACCTGATTTCCTTCGAGGCGATCTTCTCCAAGACGGAAGTTCTATTCTCTGCTCGGGTGGATCCTGCACCGTTCCTAAATTCAATTAGGACGGTAATTCAGTGACGAGGGCGTTTTCCTTGCTACGGAACAACCGTATATATGATTGAAAAAACAACGTCAGCTGATATTCTCTCTGGAGGTTTTTGTTTTTCTAATAAAATTTATTTCGTTCGAGTCGATCGTCGTTTCGTTTTAACAGATTGAAAATTTCATTGGATATTAGTACCAAATTGATTTTGTTATTATCGATGAATATATTATCGGTTCTTTTATTCTTTTAACACTTTTTATCAAATGAATCTCAAAAAGGCAATTTAATCCTTCGCCTCGTTGGAAATACCCGTTTTCCGCTTGGATAAATTTTTATTATTATTATTGAACGTTATTGTAGTTATATATAGTGATATATAGGTATGTATATGTATGTATGTGCCTAGGTATATGAGATTAAATTTGACAGGGTCTCGAAACACGCGAAATATAAATTACTAAATTTTCTCTACCATCATACCGTTTAATCGTCGATATCACAGTAATACTTTTAGCGAATAATAAATTATAAATTGTTGGAGTTTGGTCAGGTGCGCGCTAATAAATCGTCCTGCTTTTTTTTCTTCTTTTAGAACGAATTCAAAGAGAAGAGGATTTAAAGATAAGGACATCTTGTGCAATCGGTTATGCAGATAGTACTTTATGATTCAAGGAAGCTCTTTCAAGTTTCTCGCAAGAAATTATGACGAAATTCTGATAGCCATTTCGCCTTATTACAAAGAACGAAAATTATTGTCCGCCACTTTTGGATGAATATGTTAAGGAAACTTTTGCTCCGCGTACATTTGCATACCATCACGGACTCGACGCGTATCACAGTTTGATATATTTTTTAATAAACTTCGGAGGATCTTAAAAAGTGGGCAATAATTTTTTATTTATCGCGATATTATCATAATGAATTTCAGAACAGCATCGATTATTACGTTTTGATGATGAAAAGTGTACGTAAGATGAATGGCACCGAACGGCATATTTTTGAAAATGAGATTTTTATTTGATGATAAAACGTTCGGTGCAAGTAATGATGAAATGAATGAATTTATATTTTGAAAACAATTACAATATCTTGAAGAATACACGTACGAACTTTCATCGGTTTTCCAACTACCCTAGCAATTTACTATTTTTCACACAACGTATAAGTATCTTCGAATTATAGAAAATTGTATTAAATTAGTAAGAAAAAGGAGGAAAGGGATGGATTTCAAGTTGGTTGGATTTGAAATAGTTTTACCACAAGTTTAGCAATTTTATCGACGATAAAAATAAAAGATATTCGCGAGTTCTTCTTGGCATTCTTAGAACGCGTACAGTGTTAAAGCCGAGTCCTCAAGCGAAATTCCTGTCATAAATGACAAGATCCTCGCACGGCAACGACGGATCTCTGTTTCTCTTCTAGCGAGTTCGAGACTCGTTTGCGAATGTGTTGTTTTTTGTCGTTCTCATCCTTATCGTCGTTGTCGTCGTTGCCGCTGCAAGAAAACTTTAACCAACGTGAAGTAATAAAAGTTTAGAAAAAACATCGTGATTCTGCATGCCTTAAATAGTCACACGCCTTCGTCATGGGCTTTTACTCTTTTCATCTTTTGACGTTTCGAAGAATCGTTTCGATCGAGCACGATCCTTACGATATTTCGTAGATTTTTGTTCTCTTTCTTTCTTCCTTATTTTTTTCTAACGTACGTACGTAGATATAGGTGTAGAACGGAGAAGGAGGGTGAGTCAAGATCTTACCGGATAAAAAAGAAAATGAGGCTAGCTCATGGAAAGAAAGAGGAGCAACGTACCTACGTAGGTTTCTTCTTCGATTAGTCTACACTATTATCTGTGCGGGAATGCCAAGGCCGACTTCATTCCGGGCCAGCGATGATCGCCATTGATGCACCGGGTGCATGTACCTACTCTACTAGCAGCGAATGCACCTTTAATCGTTTCTATTCGTTAACTCGTTTCAATTCGAACTTCATTATGCGATTAACAAGAAAATTATACAAATTAAATCGTTGAAAGAATTACATCGTAAAATAGTCCGGTGAAAATAACTTTTAATTTCCTTTTTTCTCTTTTTTTTTTGTTTGTTCGTTTGTTTTAAACAATCAACTTGATATTTTTTCTCCTTCGATAAAAATTATTAAAAGCTTTTAAATATACATTCATAGAGACTCTGTCGTTCTTATTAAAGAAACTTTCTCCTGACATTTGGTAGCTTGATGACTTCCTTATCCGCGAGAAAACGTATCCGATCTCCGAGTCGACGTGTTCACGAGTTAGATGCATCACGATGGAATTCTGAGATTTCTCTTCACGTTGCATAGCTTCACGACTCGGACTACTATCATCGAATATTAATCGAGTCCTTTTCTTGGAGTTTATAAATACGTGCATCGTAAAAGTCTTTTTCTTTTCTTTTCGACATACGGACATCTGGACTTTAGCGTTTCCAGATGTGTAACCGTAGAAAATCTTATGTTAGACGCGTAACGTTAGAACGTCTTTATACGAGTCGTTTATTTTATCGTTTTTACTTTAATGATCGATTTATTATCGTTCACTACGTCATACTGTTGAGATTCTTCAAAAAAATGAACCGTTATCATTTCATCATGATAGAAATTAACTCGACAAAAGCTTTAAAATTATAACGAGAGAAAAGGAATGATTGTTAGGAAAAAATAATTTTTTTTTAACAAGCATACTATTTCTTTGAATCGAACGCAAACTTATCGTCATCATCTTATACGTCATTTATTTATCTCGTCGATCTTTTAACTAATTATCTTTTTTTTTCTCATTATGACATCATACATACATACATCTATACATGCATACACATAAATGTTCTACATCAAATTTATCGTTTAAGCATGAATATCCATAATGTAATTTGCAAGTTGTCGTTTCGGAAGAATAATCATTTATCTCGAAATTGCAGTACGTTCGCATTGACCATTCTTATTTATGATCTTGTCAGAGCGAATATAACGGAATCGTTTTCACGTTCAAGAAGTAAATGTCTGTAGCTATATTTCCAGATGCGATGTAGAAAAGGAAAAGGAAAAATGTAGGATAAAATAGAGGAAAAGAGAAAGATACGATGGAGACGAAAAAGTGAACATCATTCAGATCTCAAGAGGAAAAATTACGTGGAGTCGACATCGAGTGTAGCTTTAACGACTTGGAAACGGTTAGAGTGATGTCATTGATGTTGGAGTCGAGTTAAATTACGTTGAAATTATGTTAATTAAAATATCCTCAAAACTCATTTGAGTTTGTCGGTAGAAATATTTAGCTTTTAGTCAAAAAAAGAAGTATTGGTTTATGATTCCTTGATATTGATATATTTATGGTAGACTTCGTGTATTTTTTTTTTTTTTAATAAAAAGAACAGAAAGAAAAAGAAAGAGAAAGGAAGTTACGAAGAATCAGTCACTACTCTAATATAACTTCTAATAAAACTTCATTGTCTCTCATCTGTTCGTTTCCAAACAAACAATCGTTTCATTTACTCGGACACACAATCCTAAATTCGATTAGCCATTCTTTTATTTTTATATTTTGAACAAAATTCTACAATTTGGTTTGGTGTTTCGTTCTTCGACTTCGTTTCAAACTACAATACGTCTTTTTCGATCTCGAGTCATTATTCGGTGAGTCTCGTAGACATTGAACTTCGATTTCTTCTCTCGTTCTTTCTTTTTTTTTCTTCTCTTCTCTCGTTTCGTGCCGTTTGAAACGATAAAAAGAATGAAGAAAAAAAAAAAGAAAATGTGAGAGGAAGAGCAAGGAGTCGGAGATGAAGGAGATTACGAGAAAAAGAAGAAGACGGAGACGAACGGAAGGAATTCGAGATATTTTCTTGTCGTCCCGAAACGACAACGTGGACCATTGAACCTTTTATTTACTCGGCAGGCTTCGAGAAGACTCTTCACCGAGACGTGAAGTGGATCGTCTACATCGCCGATTGCTCGAGACCCATTTCACGAGTAATCGTATGGAACGTTATATACGCAATGGTGCTTCTATGAAGATGCGCGATTCTTCGACGTCTATGAATTCCTTGTCTCTCGAAAATGCCAACGTGCATCGCTTATGATTCGCTTATGAAGGGAATAGAGGAAGGACATGAAAAAATCGAGAACGCGTTGATTTCTTCTTCGAGTATTTCCTGAATTCAATTCAACATAAAAGTTCCCCATTGTCCGATGAAACATACATCGTACGTTTATTTAAATAATTATTCATCAAGTATTTATTATTTATCGTTAATCCGTTTGATCGAAACGAATCGAATTATCGATCGAAGATATTTACATTTATTGTATGTATCTCGTCATTATCGAGTATCAAGAGTATCAAAGAAATATTCTCTTGCGTAGTTGAAGGAAGGAATTAGTCGAAGAAATTAGTGAGTTCGTAGGATACCTAAGAGACAAGACGTTCGAGAGAATCCGATGTTAAGTTCCGATTAGAGAGTCCACCTTCTTCTCGTTCTTCATCCCGTTTCACCTACACATTCGAGAAAGAGATGCCGTTTGAAGAGTCTCTGGAGTAACGGCGTTCCTAATTCACCGGAAGATATTTAAACTTTAATCCGCGGAGTGCCATTAGAATTGACTGCACGGCAAGTGGAGGCCGAGCGTAAAGTTCCAAGTGCAAAGTCTACTATCCTCGGGTCTTCGAAAGATTTCATAGTCTGTTTTCTTCTCTCTATCCTTCTTTTTCTTACATATACACACAAACATGTACACAGACACACACACACACACACACAAACAATTTCTTCTGTTTCTACAGCTCGTCACCTCGGCATGTTATCTCCAAGAAGAATTCCGTCGTTGTCCTTTTCAATGCCAGCGGCCTTTCGAAACTGCAGTATCTTTCTAGACAACAGGAAGAGGCTTTTAGATCATCGTGCTTTTCCAAGAAGTAGAAGGAGAAGAGTAGGAAAGTGAAGGTAGGGATGGAAGGGTAGTAGGAGGGAGTTCGAAGATTGGGAGGAGAAGGTATAGGAAGGTCTTGAAAAGCTCCGGAACCTTGATAGAACGTAGGCCTTCGCGCGTGTTTTGTGTCTCTTTGCGCTTTTTGCGAAGTTCGTTGTCTCAAACTTTCGACATTCTCTCTTTCTTGTCTCGACGATCCAACGAGTTCCTCCAACGTTTTCTTTCTTTCGTAGGTATTACCTAAGAGGAAAGAAAACTTTCGAGACCGATCTTAATTCGATCAATCGTTCCTTTTATCATTTCGCACTTATACAATATGTTCATTGTCGTTCAATTTCTAATGTTATCAAACTTTAAGCATAAACCTTATTTGATCTAACAAGTATTTTGGGAATTATTAAAATTTATCATGATGGATAATAATACGAGGGAGTTCGAGGATAAATCCTTTGATAAGCCTTTAACCAGGATGTCACCGAATGTTCCATACATACCAACTAAGTTTGCGTCGAGAATATCAAATCGTTGGTTTAATTCGATTTTCGTGTAAATACGTTAGCTTTGGAAAGAGGAAAGATAGCGTAAGTATGTAATTCGATGATCATCGAACGGGGAGAAAGGATTTGGAGGAAACGATGAGAGGAAATTTCTCTATCTCGTTGGTACCTCGTTTCGCATGGTTTTGTCTGCCAATCCTTCTTCTCTTTCCTCTTTCTACAGCACGTAGCGTCTTTCGGTTGACACTCGATACACGTAGTCGATCGAAAAGAATGGAGAACCGCAGGTGAGCGCGGTGTAGTTTCTTTTCTTTCTTGAAGATGTGAGAGGAAATGAGAGAGGAAAAGGAAAGAGAGAGAGAGAGAGAGAGAGAGAGAGAGAGAGAGAGAGGAGGGGAGAAGGAGGAACACGAAGCTCGGCATGTTAAGACGAAGGTAAACGGGTTAGTCCATGATCGCGGCTTCGCCCGAACTTATAAGCTCGAAATCGCGATGAATTATTCAAAGAGACTCTCGCCTGAATAATTGATACACATGGGAAGTCAATAGGCGCATATACGTATGTATATATGCACGTATATATGTATGTATATATCTATGTATTTAGGTAGGTAGATACTTGAAGTACCTATCCCTTTTCCTCCCTTCGTCGATCGACGGTAAAGCACCTTCCTTCTCGTGCTTCTTCTCATATCCGCGAGAGCCGTCATGCAAACCGCTCAATTTCATCCTCCACTAACCTTCTAGGTTCAGAATATTACGATAACCCGGGCAAAAGCATCGCAATAGAATTTATTCTCGTTTTGAAACACCACTAGCCTACGAAAATTTTGTTTCCTTTTAAACGATAACTTTCTTCTTATTTAGAACATCAGAACGCGCCATTTGTTTTCATTTTTTGTTTTTAACGAGTAAACGTATTTCGTCTCAATAAACAATGTTTATACTTTCGTCATCTCGTACGTGATGAACGTGTGTTTACAGTTTCTAGGTCAGAGCTGACGAACGATCGACGACGTGTTAGTCTTCGAGAAGATCTCAAGGAATAACGACGAAGACGATAACCGAAGGTAACTCACGAGAAAACAATATACGCATATTTTATTACAGGTTCGAATTACGTTGCACACAGTAAGAATCAGCTTTCGAAACGTGCATTTTGCGGTTTACCTTTCAATTACCAATATCGTTGTTCACAATTTCGTCATATTAATTTTACGATTATCATCATCAAATGCGTTGTTATTAATATTTATTATTAATATTTATTATACATTATTACTGCGAACGTACTATTATATTATCACTGTTTAATCGTCAAATATGCATATCAAGAAATTTATATTCGTATAATTAATGATGTACACAGCTCAAGCGTTAAAACGGTCTACTTATTTATTTATTTTTTTTTCTTTTCATAAAAATTTGCATTAGATTTTAATACGAAATATCTCAAACAATAGGATTTTGGTAACATTTTTCTAATATTTTCTTTCAATAATACAGACAAACCGAAGCATTTCGGTGTCAGTTCGTGAATGTAAATTACACGACGCGTGTCGTGAATGATCGTGGTGAAAGCATCAATAGTGACGAGCATTCTGTGGTCTGACCTCGTATCGATATAGCATACTATAGAACCAATCGCTCGTATCTTGCGTTCCAATGTTGCCTGGAGTTTGGTAATATCGTTGATGGAATCAGGAGAATATCATTCTAAATTCAGAATTCTAACATAACATCAGGAGCTCAAGCATATTAATACTAGTCTGCGCTGCGATGATCTAAGATGAATCGGCCCACTTTAACTTCGTTCTCGTTATTAACAATACCATCATTATTTTTTAACGAGTATAACGTAAGAAAAACAACGAAACACGGATAATTATCCTCGTTTGGCTCATCTTTCCATGAGAAATATGAGAATACAAGTATGCCAGTGTCGACGTAGATTAGTTGATATTCCGTACATATTATTTTTGTGAAAATTGCAGGTTACTTGTTGCTGTTGACTCGAATTACCATCATCCGACGAGAAAAATAAATACAGTCGGAGAAAATAAAAACAGAAACATTTAAAGAATTTTTGAAATTGAAACGTTCTTTCTCTGATTATGCAAAGAGCATTCTGAATTGTTGATCGTGTTATATGAAGTATGTGAATAATTAAGAAGAGGTCTTTTAATTGTTACGAATTTTTGTTATATATAACGATAAAAATTATAAAAATAGCTTTTTAAGATTTATTTCAACATTTGGACGTTCGTTCGAAGATCTTTAAAATAATGGCAAAATGATAAAATTTTACGATATAACGACGATATAATAATTTCGCAGTAGCATACCTCTTGGCATATTACACGCATTATGCTTGAATTTCGGTGCTCGCACACTAACTCACCTTAAATAATGCTGCTTGTTCGCGAAACCTGCTGGCGGAGGTGAATTTTTGCTCGCGGATATCCGCACCCAAGTTTCAGGTACGAACGTGAACCGCACAAACGACTTTTTATTATCTTTTACTTTCTTCGTAAAAAGAAAATGTCTGGTTCGTACGATTCAACGAATTATACTCATGATTTTCTCTTCAAAATTTTGTATTCTTTTTGTATCTCTTTCTTTGCTTTAAAACATAACGATCTATAATAATGATTACATATTATTATTACGGAAAAATTATTCAACCTTATTTCTACGTATCGAGAAATAAAAAAAAAAAAGAGAGAAAAACATAAATTATTTATTAGATAATATTTATATACGAGAATATTTTTCAAAACAAAATTCGTATCGTAGCCATTTGATTTTCGTCTCTTTGAGTTGAGTCTGTAAACAAAGTAAAGGACGAACCACTCGTATTCTCGAGGGCAGTTCAAAGACTTCATCTGCTTTAAGCTCGTCGGTTACCAAATAGCTTCTGGTTTCCACTCGAGAACGTCGGTCATCTTCTAACTGCCGGTTGTGGAAAAATATACGCTTCTTCGACGTCTTCCGGGCTTGATGTTTCTAGTTCCGACATCTCATAATATCTTATCCGTACCGTAAAACGTCATTTGTTATGAAAAATATTTATTTTACCTATGTAATTTCGCTTCGTCGTAAATATATTTATTCAAATTTATAATACGTGAATGTATATACGATATATATTTATATTGATCCTTTTAAAATTACTTTCATTTAGAACATATATGTAGATCGATTACGTCGAAGAATAGTTAAGCTATTTATCGTAGATATATCTATACGAAACGAACGATCAGAATAAAAACGAGAGAACATATTCGAGTGTATTTACAATTAACTTACGATTGTTCCGATAACGAAACGTAATTTCTATCAATTTTAAATGAAAGCTATATGAATAGGAGTATCGAGTAGTTGTGTACACTAGCATCGAAAATGGAGGGTTAGTTACGAACAATAGGACGAAATGAATCTCGGTTGAGGCAGCACTTTCGTCGATCTATTAGTCGCTCAATTAGGTAAAACACCCGAAATACGTGTGTAGCCCTTCCGTTTCGAATCCAATAGTCGCATTAACTCGCGTTCGAGTGAATAATAGAAAGGAAGGATATGTTCCTTTTTTTTTCCCTCTAACTTTTTCCCTTTTCTTTTTTTTTTACGAATTATTACTATTCATTGTTAAAGTTCTCGTTGACATTTCTCACGTGAGCGTTAACTCATTCGAAGAGTAACGTGGGTAGTATTTTATATATAAATGTATGTATGTATACGTGTAATAATAGGTCGACCAGACTCTTTTAAAATCGTAAATAATGGCGTATTTTTCTTTGTTTTGTAATTCAGAAAACAAACAAAGTGATCATACAATGGAGATTAATCATAAATTGTAAAACTTATTTTATTTTCATTGTCAGTCGTACCTCTCGATAGATTTTTTCGAACGATTCGATTTACCTCTCATCGTTGTATCGATCGTTACAATTATCGAAAATGCTTCGAACGAACTTACCTATTGCGAATACAAAGCCCTGAAGCGGTAGCACGTACATAGGTTGTATATACAATGACAATAGACTGGACATAAGGGCTACAGCAAATCTAGCTTCGTTCTCTCTCTCTCTTCCTTCCATACGATATGTTGCACGTATGCGAGCGTAGCGCAATATCTTCTCATTAGCAATTAATCGATGGAATGCCCTTAGAGTAGTTCTTAAACAGTATCGTAACTTCGATATCGATAAACACATTCTCTGGATTCAATACGCAATTAGAAGCGTACGGAGATCGTAATTGAAAGGAACGCTACTCTTGTGAATGTTTTATCAAGACGAGAGGAACGTGAATACCATAATAGAACTTTCTGTTCTCAAATTCATTGAACGAGTTAGGAAATTTTAATTTTCCGTGTGTCTCCATATTGAGAATGCTATCTATACACACAGACGCTCATATATATATATATATATATATATATATATATATATATATATATCTCTTTGTTATTTGAGTTACTTCCATCTCATTAGTCGGCAAAATTTTAGAGTAATTTTAGAGGATGCAAAGCATACACCGAATTCTGACATCGAGTTTTGAACGTGATAAAGGATCCTTTTAGGTAGAAGTGATGTTGCGCATAATAGAGAGACGGTCGAAGGAATCTGGGATGAGACGAACGAATATTCCACGCTATGAGACTACGTACGGTACTCTAAAGGTAGATATAAAGGAATCGAGACTTTATCGTGTTAGAAAATGCTTCTTTGTGTATAGCTCATTGTAAGATAGGCCCTTTGTACGATGCAACATCGTGAGTGAAAGAGATTGTATAGTTACATAGTAATTATGTATTAAAATTTGTCTCATGAACATTTAATAATACGACCATCCTACCCGAATAAACTCGGAACTTTTATTACTTTCATTGCGCTTTAGCAAGAAGAGCCATGAAACGTTTCGCTTCGTTTTCATTCCCCTAACGAACTTCATTGTGATTACTTTCAATACTAACGATCGTAAAGAAATATTCATAAAATCGTAGTTGTAGTTGATTTTTGTATAACTTCTGTTTAATGCCCAGAATGAATTCATAATATACATGCATAATATATAGTCCAACTGATTATTATAAATTCGAAGTCGTTGAGAAATTTAGAAGAAGATAAAGAATTTGCAATATTCCGAAGGAACACTTTGCTTTCGGAGTGTCATCACGATAGTAAAAGACCACCGACCATGTTTTGTTGTCATAGATATGATCACGTATAGGTTGACAGCTGGTGGTAAGAGTCAAGTTGTCAAGAGATGATACGTAAGTAGATATGTACGTCGAAACTAGAGAACCAACGACGGAGACTCGACAGCAACCGGAAGAGCTGTAACCCTCTGTCTGTCTGTCTGTCTCTCTCTCTCTCTCTCTCTCTCTCTCTCTCTCTCTCTCTCTGTCTGTCTGTCTCTTTTCTTTTTCTTTCTCTCTTTCCTTTCCTCTCATCTCTCTATCTCTATTTCTATCTCTCGGCGCAATGAGTCAGCAGCCATGAATGGCGCTACTCGTACTACCTACGACTACGTCTTCCTGTTAGGAAAGATCTGCATTCCACCGATGTCTACCTCGACGTCGCTGAGATTTTGAAATATTTCCCTAGAGAGAGCTTTCCCGAACTCCCGGGTGTGCTGCAAGAGACAAAGATTTTACCTCCTTTCCATTTCGTCGAGAGGAGAACATTCCGCCTTTTTTATTAGTTCCATAAAACACTTGTGGAAAAACATGATCGTTATCAGGTGTTACGTTCTTTTTTCGCTCCTTTTTTCTTAGCCAATACCACAAACTTAGAGATGTGTTCGAATTTAAAAAATAATTATTTTCTAATGATAGATGAAATATTATAATTCTACGGATAAACCTTTGACAATATTTTTATTCGAAGAATAAATTTCTGATCAGATTCTTTGACTTCTTTTATTCTCACTTAAGTTAAACCGAGTTATACCATTTCGCAAGTGCAACTATACTACTATCCCGTAATGCGTATGTTTTACGTATAGAACGTAAGCAAGAACATGGGTTATCCACATGTGCTTTCTTTACGAGTCTCTCTCGGTACATTCACGATATTCAAAGCCGGCAAACTTATCGGAGCGAAAAGGAGCAGTACACACCTTACAACCATGTTCGCTTGGACAGCCCTCTCACTGGTTTAACTGGTTTCATAAACGATGCGCGATCGTTTTTCTACCGAGTGATCGTACGGATATCGGGACGGCACTTTTTCGATTATATAATCGCGATATATCGAAAGAACATCTTTCGTTATAACTCACGTCGCATTCCTTCATGCGTATTCTTCTCTTCGCAACGTCATCTTTCGATAGTTCGTTTTTCTTTCATCTTATTGCGATTCACTCGTAGATGATTTTATGGTCCTATGTCGAATTTGATTCGACATCTCGTTTTACTTTTACAAAAACTGTAAAACCGTTTGACAGGCATCTTTCAATGATTTAATTCAATTATATGTAAAAGAACATCAAATATCTTTTTTATATTTATTTGATATTTTTTAAGTAAATTTCTAAATATATATAAATAAATGATTCGATGATAAACGAGATTCCTTGTTTATCATTATTAATACTTCTTCTCCAATTTAATCTCGCGTGTGTAAATGTTTGAATAACAAGCAAACATTTTTCTATCGTTGTCCTATCGCTAGAATTTCGAATTCAATTGAGAATAATTGTCAGGTTTAAAATACGATAGGAAATCAACAAGTCATAAATGCAAATTACTCGGTATAAAATACTAACGATAAAACAGATATCCAAGGATTAATGATCGAAAATTTCGCAATATCGGAAACGACGAATACGAAAGAGTACATTTCAGTAACATAACACATATATTTAATTTACTTAAAATAGAATATTTAGAAAGCCATATGAACATAAAAGGCATCGATTAGGAAAGGTACAATGATATGTGGTATAGAGTACCGTTGTATAAAGCACCGTTGTTGGTGTTCATGCTTTGAATTTTCCATTAGTTGCCTTTTACGTTCTTGAAATTTTTCCATATTTAAAAGCGGTAGCTCTCGTTCTGTCCTTTTCCTTTCCTATATTTATATACATATATATGCGTGGGTAGAAAGATGATACTTTGAGTGATCGATGAATGATCGGTCTTATGACATTCCTTTCTAAAGATTATTTTATAACTTCCTTCTCTCTCTTTCTATTACTTCGACCGCAAGTAGGCGTACCGGAGGTTATATTTTCCACTTAAAAAAGTATGGCGAACGCGTCAACGACCGAAGGGATCGCTGTGAGATCAAGAAACCGATCCTTCGAAATGGCAAAACGAGTTTCGAACTCCTGGATTTTACTTTTCTCTTACTGGATCCACACAACAACGTCGTCGTCGTCGTGGTCGTCGTCGTCGTGGTCGCGTGCTTCGATCGCATCTCACCATTACTTATTTTTTATTCTTATTTTGTTTACTATCTCGTTTGTTTCTCTAATCCTGATTTACGAGAAAGGAAGTTTCTACGGACAACGAGTTCTCGAGTCTGGATCTTCTTTCATCGTTATAGAAGTTGTTGACGATCGGTCAATATGAATGGCGATAAGAAACGACTTATATTACATCGATTGAATAAAAAAAAACTTTGTCATAATGACGTCGCGTGATCGAATATTATGACATTTCGAAGTTTACATCCAATTTCAAAGATAACACGTTTCATGAATAAAATTCGTTTTGAATAATATTCTCGTATTTTAGAATTCATCGGACAAACTCGATATTTATCGAGAATTGGAAAGGTTGTTTCCTACAACTACGACGTCGTGGTTATAATTTCAATACTAAGAGATTAAATAGCTGCGCACGCGTATCGTGCCTTTGAGAGTCTCGCAATAGGAGTCTCGTAGAAAAGCAAGGTGCGTCTAGACGAAGTGATACCTAATGAAGATCGACCGGACGATAGGGTCTAATGAGTAGAACACTTCGTGCACGTAGGCAGCGACTCGAGTTGCGACTCGAAAGTTACGGATAATGTCAAGGTCGTCGGCAAAGAGATAGCCATATTACTGGGATCTACTTACTAGTTACGATCTTTCATCTGGAGAAGAAGCTTCGTTAAAACAATGACTCTATTAAATGTTAAGGTACGATATTAAAAAGATATTGCAAAACGTTGCGTTCATTTTTCTTTTTCTTTTCCTTTCTTTTTTTTTCTTTTTATTTTAATAACGTATCAATATACCACTTTCATTATCGTTTACAATCAACGTGTTATTTACTTTGGATCGTACAAGTCATATATTTTCATTAGCAAGATCGACAGTAATATCCTCGTTTGCATGCAACCGTGTACTAATAATATCTAGTAATTCTAAACGCAAATACTGAACGCATTTTATTAGGCTGTTTATTTTAATTAGACCATTCATTCTTACTAAAGCTCGTAGCTTGTAATGTTAGATCTTACGTTGTCACGTTGCAAAAGATCTTTAATTTTCTTTGTATCAACGGAAGATGTAATCAATGTTATTGACTAAGAGCAGAGTAGATCGTCGTAGCATGTTTGTAGGCTTAATCGAGTACGGCAGGACACCTTCGTAGTGATCATCGTCGATTATGCGAACAGCTTCGGAGGAGCTAGGGATGTTGCGTCGGTATTTGCGGGTAAGGACAGAGCAAGGGTGGCGGTTCGTGTTTGCGGTGTCTCTGTAAATGTGTTGAGTACTCGCATGCTTGCGCACAAGAAAGTGTGAGAGAGAGAGAGAGAGAGAGAGAGAGAGAGAGAGAGAGAGAGAGAGAGTCTGAATTCACGATGCCAAGACTAATGGCGGTTCAACGATGCAACGAGCTACAAACAGAACTCTCGGACTTTATGGGTCTCTGATGTACACCCTCCATTCGTGCTACTTTTAACCCTCACTCCCTGATACATATACCTCTTTCGATATCTATTCCTCTTATCTTTCTATCTTTCTATTCTTTGAACTTTATAATTGTTTAATTTATTATAGAATAATAGTTTTCTTCTTTAAATAATCTTTTTCGTCCGATAATGATCTCGTTGTCAATTTCATCCATATAAATTATATGATATAATTTATACGATACATCGATAGTTTATTTCGCTGGATTAATGCGAGTTTCATTTAATGTTAGTTCTATGGAATTCGATTTATGGACCGTAACACTCAAAGAACATTTCGAATGGAAATCATTAAATAACAATACAAAAGTTTATCGAATTACTGTACAATGACTTTAAGAAACAGGTAGTATCGATGTGTATGTTACCCTTTACGAGTTCACGATGTGATCGTAATGAAGTGCCTTGCAATCGTATTACAAGGTTGAGAGTTGCGTTTTAACATGAAGTGGCATAAGTTTCATAACATCGACTCTCTTAATGATGGAAGGTTTACTATGGTGTAATAACTTCGCACGTGCAATAGATTCCAAAGGAGTTTCTACGGATGTGGAGTGGCAGTTATGGTTGGGACGTTATTCGCGTAACATTTGCGTTCGCGTAACGGATTTCATCGTCGAGTAATATCCTTCGCGCTGAGACTGTCTTTTCAGTGTGACGGAGCAATTTGTCCTAGAGGATGGCGATGCATTATTACGATTTTGCCAAGGACAACCTCTCTCTCTCTCTTTCTCTCTCTCTCTCTCTCGATCTCTCTATCTTTCCTTTCTCTTCTTACTCGGTCCATCCAACCTCACGAGAATCGCAAGTCCTTTCGTTTTAAGAACTAACATCAACGCGAAGAGATTTCCTCTTTTTTTTGCCACCGTTCGTTGATTCCTCCGCTGAAGGAATTACCAGAGAGTATACGTGTGAGACGAAACGATTTGAAGTTTTGTACGCTTTTTCAAGCGTATAAAATAGTGTTCTTTCCTGTCTCACGGATACCAATGAAATATCTTTTTCGTGATCGTATGAAAGTTTTTTTTTTTTCCCCCATAGAAAAGATAAGTACTTCTTCGAATGATTGATTTTGTACATGGAAAAAAGCGTTAAGACAAAATTGTGCGTAGACTACCTGGATACTTGTTCCGTTTTTTTTTTTTTGGTTCTCTTTCTTTTTGTTCGAGTATAGAAAAAATTATGAGAATATGCAAGACTTACCTGTTCTGCAGATTCGGTGACGAACGAGTGGCAGTATTGGATGCTGAAATGCGCCCTAGGCTCTCGAGCCAAAAAGCTGAACTGAGCGTGTCGGGGTTCACAAGTCGCGTAGGAGATGCGCCTTAACGCGTGCGCCATTTGCACGCACTGTAAAAGAGAAAAAAGAAAATGAGGAATATACAACCATGGAGATATTATTTTTCATCATATTTAAATATATATGTAACATTTATCATTAATGCCAATAAGTGTGCTGCTTTAGTTCTTTCACAGGTATACTGACACAGGTTTACAGGTATACAACGATACGTAATAATATCTTTGGTTTCCTTTGATTCTTGCCGCTTACTTGTCGCGTGTGCCCTTTGACCTTCGGCGATTACATTGGATTGCATTGCATTCCACAAATTCCATCTTCTTTTATTCAAGGTTCGTACGTAATGACTCTTATTTTTCTTAACATTTATCATTGTGTAATTATTAGTCTTATCGAGGTTACTGCTTATTTTCTGTTCGTGGTGAATACAAAAATAAAAAGAGAAAGTCCGATATGTTTGACAAGATAATATAGCAAATAATAAATGAAAATTGAAAAGCAAGAGATAATAAATAACAATAGATAAAATTGGTAAATAGTAAAATAGATAAAATTTTATTGGGTATGATAATTCTACGGAAATTTCTCTATTGTTTGTTAAACGAATCGAAAGGGAGACAATAAATTAGCGAGATGTACGATACATCGAATGTGGTACGATACATTAGAGATTCGTAAGAGAACGTAACGCAATGGGTAGGTATGTGCTAGTATAATTCATTTTATTTAAATCAAGATCGACCCTTAGCTCCTCTATCCCGTAAGAAGAAGCCATTGCGCGTGAATCGAAGCGGAAATGGTTAGCTCGTAGTTCGTAATGTAAAATGGCACGACTCCTTTCACTCTACAAATACGGTACATGGGAGTTCATGCCGCAGGAATTTGTTATCTCGACGAGCACAGTACTCGGCCTCATAGCTTTGATCTCTCTATCTCTCTTTCTCTCTCTTCCTCGTGAATTTTCGTCGTTTTTATCATTTCGACGTAAGCCTCGTCACACGTCGGATCGTTCTTTCTCAGCTTCGCCGTGTACGTCAAAACTCTCGAAATCACATATATACGACCACATACATTCTATTTTTCCAGAGTAGTGCAAGCACGACATGTCTCTCTTTCTCTCTCTCTCTCTCTCTTTCTTTTTCTCTTTTTCTCTCTTTATATATATATATATATATATATATATATATATATATATATCCTTTACTCTCCGTAGCTGCTCCTTCCAAAGTGCATCATTACGGATAACGGGTTTTCTTCGTCGGGGTAAATAACGTCGGAGAAAGGTTTAGTACGCCCCCTCCCTCTTTTTATCTACCTCACTCTTTCCTACCTACGTACTTCGACTCGACTCCCAAGCAAGGAAATGTCTGCAGAGAACTCGAATTTCGAAGCTGCTTTTTTACCGTCTTTTTATCGGTTTACCGAAAAAAATTACTCTTGATGTATTTAAAGATAAATTTGGTAGACAATGTCTGATCGAACGTTTATTCTTATTTATTATATCATTTCAATTTGTCGTTTTGAGGGACAATAACGACGTTCAATTTCTTTGATATTAAATTTCATCGTTATACGAATTAATTGAGAAAGGATATTGGTGTTTATTATATTAGCCAATAAATTCGATCCAATTTATGACGATAACGTTATTGTCTCTCCTTTTTATACGATTCAATCAGTCCGAATAGAATTTATTCGAGCATTGCGGGCGTTGCTTACTAACTGTTTCGAAAGTTAGCTTGGGAGAGGTAGCATCCTCATTAAGCGAGATATCTCATAAATATCACTTATACGTATTAGAAGGAGTAGTTGAAGATATCGTGGCTCGTTAGCGACAATAGTAAATCTTCGGTATTACATCCGATGCGACGAACGTAGGATGTGAATTTTAAGTACTAGCGATCGAGTACTTAACGACGCTATAATAAATCGGTTGATCGATAGATTAATACTATCTTATAAAATATAGTAAACATACTATGATCGTGTAAAAAAAATTGTATAAAATAAGGGATGATCTATACTTTTTTGTAAAATACAATGTGACGAACATAAAATTATCTGTTCTACCGACGTATACGTATTCAGTATACGAGCATATTCGTTCGGGCTTTCTGCTTTGAACGATCGCCGATAGAGATCGCTGTTGCATAAACCTGCTACTTTTTATTCGTATAAAAGTTTTTCAAATTTTCGCTCGCTCGCATTTAATGTCCACGTTTTTATTATCACAATGAGACGATTTTAATAGGTTTTTATAGAACCTTTAGATAGTTTAATACATCGTATAATGGTCATAAAAAGTTTCGCTTTAAACGAGCTGTCGATGTACGAGAACATGAATTTTCATCGTTTCGAATGTCAAAGCGTTCGGAGGCGCGAAACAGTGGAATCGTCAGGATATAAAATTTGTTATTACTTTGCGTCACGCTTTCGTTACTTTGCATATTAAGCTAAAAAAGATGAAGAAAGGGAGGGACAGAGAGACAGATCGATAAAGAAAGAGAGAGAAACAATTTATTATTATAAAATTTCCTCGTGAAACATCCTTTGAATGATGGTATTTAAATTTTATTGAAGACCGATAAATAATTAGGCAATTAATTGAAGAGTATGATAATATAAGAGGAAGGAGAAAAAGATAGGGACATTGTCGTGTCTCGGTGCTTTGATTAACGCCAGTTAAACCGCGGCGACAAAAGAAATGAAAAAGAAAAAAAAAAAAATAGGAATAAATCGCGATTATTGGCCACTTTGGAAACGGGCGACATCGAGCAACCGTGGCGAAGTTTTCTTCATCGAATTCGTTCAACGGTAACATGAAACTTTTAATGATTCACTGTTGGATTCGTTCGTGGTAAAAAAAAAAAAAAGAAAGAAAAGAAAAAAGGGACAAAAGAGGAAAAGAATTGTATGGAAACTCAAGCTCTCGCGATGTTTCGCGCTACGTTTTCAAACTCTCTTGAGTAGTTTCGAAATATTGTTCGACCAGTCCGCAAATCATTAGTTCGCAGATGCACGATTGGTAAAGATTTCGCTGAATAACCATACGTAATGACCTTCGGAAACTTTACTTCCTACCGTCTGTGCGTGCTCAATAGGTTTTCTTTTTTCTACGTATATAAGCAACGGTAGATCATGTAATGTATGTAATTCTTTATCGCTTGGAATACTTATTATACACATTTTTTATGATTAACATTTTTTTCCAAATTAGAGTAATGTCGCAGACATAAGAGATATTACATGCAAAGATATTTTGTATATAGAGAGACGAAAGTATTAGATTTTCATATTTTACTTCATTACATCAAAGCAAGGAAAAAGATCAAACGTATATTCTAGATACGTACTTATACTGGAACGTTTCGAATCGTATAAACGCGTTCGTCGATGAGTTCGATCAAAATTTATCGCTTTCCCCTACATGGCAGGATTCTTCTTCCGGAACGACTTTTAATATTCTTCAAGTATCTTTTTATAGCCACAAAAGCGTTCTCATTGTCTTTGAGTTATAGCTCGTATTCGGTATACGATTCTTTAACGAAAGATGTTATTAATATTTTACAATTTTTCTCTTTGATCGCTACTAGTTTTGTATCCTTTTCTTTTTTTCTTCTTGTTTTTTTTTTGTTCCGCAGATTTTATTTTTTATGAAACGTGACGTTTCATCTTCCGTTTTAATTTAATCTAGATAATTTGATCTCTAAAAGAAAATCGAAAAAAGTCGAATATGCGCTCGTTTAACAGGACATATTTCGATTTGAAGCTCACGTAAAACTCGAGGTCACGTTTTCATCCCTCGCACATATGAGAGATATATTTTTACATACATCACGTTTATAAGCTGGCGCAGTTACCTTACCGTAATATCGGTAAAGGTATAAACGTACTTTTATTTCGCGACGCCAAGCGTAAAATATTTTTATTCCGTGAATACCAGGGAGTTGTAGGTATGTACACTCGATATGACCACATTTGCATCCTTTCGTGGGTACTTTACGATTACGTTACTTTCGATTTTAAAATTGCTGCTTCTAATCGTAACGATGATAAAATGTTCATGTACCATTCGAATCTTTTTATAACCGAATGTGATCAGAATTTTTAATCACTTTTAAGACGAATATTTTGTTTCTTAAAACGTTAAAATATAGTAATATTTGGTCAGTCTTTTTGGCTAGTCTCTTATTTATTTATTCATTAGAAATAATTAAAACTCATCATTATAAATGTTTATGTATTAAATATGTAAAGATCGTTTTTACAAATTAGTAAATTATAATTGTTTTAATTACGAGTAAAGTACGCAATTAGAGCTTGAGATATTATTTTTCCTCGCATTTTAAAAGAACAAACGTTTATAAATTTATTGTTCGTATATATAAGAGAAGCACGTTGTCGAGGTTCAATGACGATAACCGTAAAAATTATGGGGGTTAGATACAAAATTTTTCTCTGGAAAGATGACGAGGCACATATAAAAAAAACAGGGGAAAAATGGAACGCGATAGCGGCGCGTATTTCGTTGAGGTAAAACTCGTTGCTTTTTCCAAGAGTTTACGTTGAATTTTTCATGATCCATGCATTCACTTGGAACAATGTAGATAGGTCTACGTGAAAAGGACATATCGAAAAAGAAGTCAACTCGAGATTTTCGATTTTTCTCGATCGTAAACTAATCTTGTTCAAATTCGACAAATAACAAACGAATATGACTTTATTCGTCGTAATACTTTTATTCGCATTCCTTTTTTTCCTTTTCAAAGCATATTTAAAAAAAAATTATTCTATTGTACTTACAATTCGTATCGTGTAAATACGTGTCAAAATATACATGGTCTTTTATAAAAAAAAAAACTTCATAAAATCGAAATTACAAGAGAATCTGTAACTACAATTAATTTATAGCCTAGTAGATTATGCGCGACAAGACAAAAGATTTCAAAGTTCTCTCATAAAAGAAAATTGTCAAGCGATCAATTTCGGATCGATAACGTTATACGACTCATCCCCTTTATATATAGTAGTCTGATAACAATGATGCAGGAGACCGTTCGAAAGACGTAAATCAAGACGTAAATCAGACGTTTCCGCTTCTCAACGCTTCAAAAACAAAAGGCATCGATTCACGTCTTCGGTTCGCAACGTGTTAATATCGTAGAACGATCGTTCGAGTGGAAATAAGTTAAAAAAGGATAGGAAAGGAAAGAAGAGAATAGGAAAGGAAGAAAAAGAAAAGAAGGGTAAAGAAGGGAAAGAAAAGGAATGGACGATTTTCCTCCGGGGACTCGTAATCGTCGCGTGGCCGATGATAAAAGCATTCGTGAAACTTCATAATTTTTCTTTCTCAACGGACAGGAACGAAGCCAAGGAAGGAAGTGGCTGGGGAAGAAGAACACGAGAGGTGAGAATTTAAAGAGAGGAGTAATGGACGACGAATGAAACGAGAATCTTCCAAGAAAAAGGTTGGAAAAAGCTTGCTCGTTGTTTCATCTTTATAATATCGCGAGTAACGACGTGGATCATTTTCTATTGTGTTTCGAATGCCGCCGCCGTCGTTGCCGCGCCGCCCATCTCGTCTTTTCTTTTTCAACCCTACCGCGGAGATCCGTGGAGAAAATTTGAATGAAACAAAGGAGAAAGATTATAAGAAGAAGGGGAGGAGAGAAAAAAGTTTGCCCACGTTTACTTTAAACGAAAGAGAGAAAGAGAAAGAGAGAGAGAGAAAGAGAGAGAGAGAGAGAGAAAGAGAGAGAGAGAGAGAGAGAGAGAGAGAGAGAGAGAGAGAAACAACAGAATACAGCATTACGAACGTATACGATCTTCTTAACGAGTGCAATCGACCGATGGAAGAAAATCGAAATGTTTGATCGAAAGAGAAAATAAGCGTTGACGATTTCGTCATTGTTCTTTAAGTATCTACTTACTTGTTCTTTTTACAATCTTACTCGTATATACTGCGATTCTAATCTATACGATTTCTCATCGAAATTGCTAAAGAGAAACTGAGTAACAAATATAGGATAATTTGGAAACATAGATTCTATCGTGCAAATTCTTATCGGTAGTAGTACCAGATCGTTGTAGTAGGTGCCAGTGGTAACTGTACGTGCGGAAGATATAAACGATGCCGAGAGGTGAAGGTACCATCGATAACTTTTCTCTTCTTTCTTCTGCTCCTTCCTTTTTTCCCTTTTTCTTATAAGTTTCTATTTCTCTCCTTTTATTTTCTTTCCTTCACATTTTCCCTTATTCAAGAAGAAATTCGGGCTGATCTTGTATGTTAACCAAACTTCTCGTCTTTCGTCGTGTTTCGTCTCACAAAAGGATGAGTACCTCTCATGTTATCTTCTCTATCCATATCGGTTTGATACACGGGATGCGCGGGAAAAATTTGTTTAAAAATGTCTCTCTCGATATTGTACTCCGTAACGACTTCGTGAGTTTTTCAACGAGAAAAAAAATCGTTCCTACATCTTTCTTATTGTCAGCTATATTATAGATATCAAATCATTCGCGCATGTATCTCGTTGGAATTTTTAGAAAAAGAAATTAAAAATATCGTTTGTACTCGGAGTAAACATTACTTAAATCATATTTAACATTATTAGTAATCAAATGTTAAACAAGATTAATGAAAAGATAATGCTTTTTGTTGAAACTTCACACGAATCTTTTTTTCGTCGAAAATAAACTGATATATCTATTTAGGTAAGAAGTAACAAGAGAAAAAAGAAATAATAGTTATAATTGGATGTTTTTATCACGATTTTCAAAGTAGTTCAGGCGTACTAATAAATGACACAAGTTTTTAGTTAATTATCCGCCGACAAGGAGGAATTTCTGTGGTGAAGTAAAGCCGTTAAATCGGATCTCTTGGTATCGAAGTAAGGAGGAAGTCGGTAGGGTCGTTATCACCGCTTAAAGGATATGTCGATATAGTAAAGTCCTGTGTAAAGCTAAGAAAGTCAAGACCGTAGTCCCCGTGGGACTTGGAGATTTTCTAGAATTACGTGGAAATTCAGCTTGGTCCATTTCCGGCAGGGAACTTTTTAACGAGCTTTAAGAAACGCTCCTTCGTTCTTCCTGCTTTTTGATCGTCGCCCCCCAGAACCGGAACCATTCTGGTGAATAATTTCAAATTTAGTTTCACCTCGTGTATACCACCGTTTCGTTGCAAACGAACGCTCTCGATTTTGACATACGATTTATTCGTATTATTTATAATGCCTCGCTTTCGAGTTTATCGAAAGTTCAAAACCAGAACGAACGGAAAAGAGCACAGTTAATCTTCATCGTCGATCGAAATATCGATGATCCGTATAACAATCCGATTTCAATTTCGATACGTACGATAGCAATTTCGTTTCCAACATCGAGAAACTCTTCGATGTGGAACTTTTACGAAATTAAAATTTCCAATCTGAATTTCCCCGATTAATAGCGGATATAAATTTTCAAGAGGATATTGCATATTCAATATCATCTCGGATTTATATATTTTCTGTTAAATATTTAGGTATTACAATTCGTAATAATATGAAAATATATAAAGGAAGGGATCGAGAACTATTATATTTTATTTCATTGTCCAATATGTTTTGATTTATCGTGTGAGCATGTTATTCATGTTATATAATGTACCTATCTAATACCTAACTCGTTAGATACAGTCTCGTTTGAAATTTCTGTTATCCTCGTATGTAAATTATTATCAGCATTGTTACGTTGTCCAAGGATTACCTATCGCTGTGATATAATCGACGTACCGTCACTCCGGGACACCGTTCAATAAACAGTGAATTATTGCGCGTGATCGTGTTTGCATAATGTCATGGTATCTATGTAGATGTTGCTCGAAAATCGATAACCGAAACTCTCGACACTCGAGATCTTGACGACTTTATGATAAAACATCATCGATTTCAAGATCGTGTATTCTTTTATCGGATTATTTTTAAACGTTACGACAGATAGAGTTAAGATCGTACAAACATTCGTAATTTTTTTTTTTTACAAAAAAATTTATATTTGCTCGTTTCAATCGGACGAATCCATAAAAAAAAAAGAAAAAATGTATTTAAATACACAAAATATCGAAACGATTTCATAACTTTCTCGACGAGGAACATAGATCTTCGATATTTTTAGCTCTCGATTAATATCTTTCCCGAATAACGTATTATATAAGTTATTAAATACATCGCATATACTATGTCCGTTTATATAGTTGAAATTAAAGTAAAGAAAAAGCACACTTTCAAAGATCAAATTCTATATTAATTCAATCGAAAAAGAAAAACGACAAGAAGAAACGAAAGGAAATATGTGAGAAGTGATTAGCGAAAGGTTGCAGTGGAATAGATTATTTTGCTCGATTGTTAGAAGGAAGCCACAAATAGTTGAGCTTGTTTCTAAGTACGAAGCCACGCGTACTCCGCGAACATCATAAATCGTTAGAAAGGAAAGACTAAGCGTACGTCGAGCGCTTAGAAGTGTGCTTAGCACGTACGTATATATGTTGTACTCGGGTACTCTGCATTGGCGCGTGGAACTGGACCCAACTATTCGAGTAGAACTATGCACGATATCAATCGTGTCCCGGTGGTCACGACAAACGACCCTCTCGAGAGGATCGTTTCGCCAAGTTCGTCAGTCTATCTCGGAGTATCCAACGGCATCGTTATTTTCCTCGTCGCTCTGTCACGCCACTCACCCTCTTCCATTCTTGTCTCGCAATTGGCTGTTACTCGTCTCTTCTCCTTTTCCTCCTCCTTCTCCTTCTCCTCCTCCTCATCCTTCTACTCCTTCTCCTTCATTTTTTCTTTATCTTTTTCTTTTTATCCTCTTCCCGAGTCTCTTTCTCTTTGAACCTCTTCTCGTGGCTTATTTTTATCTTCCTTTCATTTTTTCTTCCTTTTATATTTTCCTTCTATAACTAATACTCTCTTCAAGCTTATTGCATCTCTCTTTCTATCTTTTCTATCTTCCTCCTTTCTCTTCGCTCTCGAACCACTCTTGAGATTATGCGAATTTTATTGGACCCTAGCGAGAGGCCCTTCTATCTCTTCTTAAAAAACTATACTTCACGATTCTCTTACGTACGAGCGCGTAATTGCGTCTACGTCGATCGACAAGTGTTCGTTGTAATATCTTTTTGTCAAAGCCAAAGTAACATTGTTAGATTATTAGAAAGTATAAGAGGTTATTACGGAGTCTCCACTTTACGCCTTTTAACTTAATGATCAAGAGAATCTTGCTGTTTCGTTTCGAAAAATCTTTTGATTGTTGAAAATTTGTTCACATTGGATTTAAATCTAAGAATAAGAAACAGAATCGGTTTGACTCGGTGTCTTTCATCGATTTAACATCCGATAGGTTTTCTTGGTCGATTCTTTTCAATGTTGATCGTTTCACGTAACAGAATAAGCGAGAGAGAAATCGTACGAAGCGGAAAATACTATAGCTCATAAAATAGACTAGTGGAAATGAAAATATTCGAACGGATGGGAGTAGGATGACGAAGGACTATCGAAATATGTTATCTTGAAAAAGATTGGATTTTTACACGAATATTTACCGTGCCCAATGACTATCTCATTTTTTTGTTCTTTTTATATATTCGTTTTATACATCGATGAATATCGGAAGGAATACGCGCTATCGTAAATGTTTGTAATTGAATGATTCATCGATTCAATGAACTCGATTGACCCATCGTTTACAATTTCAATATTTTTACATTTTTTTTCCGCTTTAAAATGCATCAGTTTTCTTTTTCTTTTTTTTTTTTTTTAGCATCGGACCTATTTTCATTTTTATAAATTTACGAATAATTAATATTACATTTTAACATGTGGGTAATTGATTTATATCAAAATATCTCGAAGTTACGCGTATGTTCGTGTGATGTGAAAAATATTACTAAAAAAATTTTAATCGAACAAGTTAATTTTCTTTTTTCTTTGAATTTAATCGCTCGAACGATCGTAAAATTCGCTGGATTCGATTGTTGCTCGATGAATTGTTAAGAGAAGAATTTAGAAAGAAGAATAACGTGTGTAATTTACATACAGTTAGAAACCTCTCGTCGTTCGTCGTTAGAGACTCGAGAAATGAGAATTCGACACGTTTCTCGTGCGTCAGTTCTTGGTACTTCGCGTACAATAGCAAACTCTCTCGTACAATAGTAAACTCTCTCTTACAAAGTAAACGCCATAATGCTTTCAATAGAGACAAAAAATAGAGGGGAACGAGAAACTGTGTATTGATGAAATTCTTCAAACAAAAGCGAAAAGCATTGTTTTATTCATACTTCCTATTATCTACGACTAAAACTTCGTTCGCTATGTATTACATGAATGGTCACGTATGTTTGTACTATATGATCCTCAGAAAAATTGGAGCTTTTGGGTGACTCAATCGGAATTTTTATTTTGGACTTTTCAAACCAACTTTTTTAACGTATTCATTACTTAATAGTTATGTTATGGGAGAATTTCGATGTTATAAAATGTATGCATATCCTATGTGCAGATTTGTGTATTTATATCGATGTTTACGTGTACGTATAAACCATCGTGTTTACCTGTAGTGTATTTTCATGCATATTTGCATATGCATGTGCTAGCGGTTGAGATTGCTAGGTATACGTATAGACGTCGAACGTGTTCTTCTCTTCTTGGATAGGTCGATCGTGTCGACTGTTTTCATGAACGAGACGAGAAGACAAGGATGCAAGTATTATGCAAGGATGCACGGTTAAACGACGAAGGTTGACGCGCAAGGATGCATTTACGAGGACCATAAACTGCAACAATGCGCGACATAGACCAACTCGAATGTATTTTTCAGCGATGTTTGCGTGTATGCCAGGCTATCAGCGGTTTCCTCGTAAACCGTCAATGCGCTGCCAATCTATCCCCATAGACCGTGAATATTTTTTCTTTTGTTCCTTTTTTTGTTTTGTTTTTATTTCCCATTTTTTCCTTTACATCACGTATATTTTGCGGCTTTCCATGAAACTTCCCCCACGGGACTTTGGAAATGGTTGGAAATTAACGTTGCAAGAGAATATTCGTCGTTTTATCCATAAATACTGTAAAAGTCGAGCTTTTTTCTTGTTTACTTTTATAAAATTAAAGGACGAAAATGTTTTGTGTTCTTTAGGTATGCGGAATTATCATTTGACATTTATTTTTAAAGGGAAGATATTTTTAATTATTTTCTACGGATTAAATATACATATATTTTTTCTCTTTTAATATATTTGCACATTTGTAGTACATTAAATAAATAAATATTAATTTTATAGTCTCATTATCTTTTACGTATCATTAGTAATTCCGTATTTTGATAAAAGGAACGTTGTTCTGTATTTTGCCAGTTACAACGGTGACAAATTTCGTTAATATTTGATACATATGAAACGAGACTTTGAGAGTGGATATTTGTCGGTGAAGCTGAAAACTTGGTCCGTTAAGTCGATGGATCGGAGTGACAGGGAAGGCTCGGACATTCGTCGAGGACGATGGCTGCTGGCATCCGCCATCAGGTGGAGTACTCATAGTTGAGATACGCGCTGCTGCCGTGAGTGCTGTTCCGTGTATGCACGAGTAAATCCGTAGGTGGAGGGAAAAACATATCCGACGATCGCGTACGGCTTTGGATTCGATATATATGTATGTAGTATAGATTGACTTTCGATTTTTTCCCTTCCTCTTCTTTTTTTTTTATTTTCAATTTTTATCTTTGAGCTACATTTTGAGAATGAAATTAAAAAGTCTTTTCTCGAAAGTGTTATAACAACGATACAGAGTATCAATTGATAAATTCATTTATCATTAAGTACTCATTAACATTTATTTTTATCAACGATGTATTCTAAACACTTCCAGACGAGATAGTAAATTTAGTCTACCTCATGAATGCTACAATTTAATAATTTTTCTTTGATAAGAAACAGGTTTTTCTCTTAAAAAGAGAAAGAGAGAAAGAGAAAGAGGGAGAGAGTGGGAGGGAGTAAATGTACTGAAATGTAAAATATAAAATTAATATATGTTCGTACGAATGAGGAAGAGAAAGTGATATGGACATTGATCTTCTTCCCATAAAGGATTCAAAGAACGGAGATACTAGAACGATGTTTATAACAACGACAATGTCAATATAACAACAAAAATAAAACAACAACGTGATATTCGAATGATGAAAGGATCAATCCTTTGATACTCTCTAAGGTATAAAGTACGTATCAATGAAGAGTACGTGAATACATATATAGGATAAAGCAAAGAGGCCGCAAGGGTAAACAGAGGACGATGAAAAAGGGCGGTAACCTTTGAAAAGTGGCGCCACCGGCGATGCTTGTATTGAAAGAAGGAGAAAGGGAGGGAGAGAGGGAAGAGAGGTAGAAAGGTAGGGAATAGGTGTGCAGGGTAGTGCGAGTTGTGGGCCACGTGGGGCCTTTGGCTGCATCCACCCAATTCCGCTACTTGAACGGGGTGGAAACGGCTATATTTACTCTCCACCTGCGGATTTTCTCGTGCATACACGGAACAGCACTCTACGGCGATACGCAGGTCTCCGGCGCGTTTGTTCTTCCTACTGATAGTTTCATCGAATTCATTGAAACTGAACTTTAACGTGCTATCGACTATCCTATACATCGTTCGTTACTCTTAAAATAATTTTTTTTCTTTGACCTAAATAAAACATTTAATTTTGTATTGATCGATTTAAAGAGTAACCTTTAAATGTTTTTCGTTAAGATTTACAAAATAAAATAATCACGATTCTACGCAATTTCGATAATCTTGGAATCATTAAAAAAAATTCATTTTATTGATAGCGTAAAGTAAAAGATAATGAGATAGGTAAACGTATGTAATTAAACATGCACGATACATTTGTACATCTTTTGACAGAAATTCCGGGCATTGTGAAAATTCTAATCCTCCGTTTCTTCGTTTGAATTTCAGAGAAAAGTATCAACGTACGTCAGTAGATAATGTTTCTATCCTAGAAGCAAGTAATAAAACACATAATAAGGAAAATTTGGTTGAACGAAGAAAATAGTTCTACCCCAGTGGCATTTCTTTTCGCAATGTACCTCGAAATATTAAAAGGAATAAGGAGTAGATCGTTGGACAAAAATAAAGAAAAAGGAAAAAAAGGGTGGAGAAAAAGAAGGGTGATGCGTTTCTGCTTTCACGTGAGTGGTGTTTGGTGTAACGCACGAGTAATTCCATGCCGTTGCGAAAGGGAACAGAGAGGAAGGAGGAAAAAAGGGAGTCGATTCTTCCGCAAGAGGTTCAAAGGTTATCTACGCACACTTCTTTTTTTTTCCTTTTCTTACTCTCCCCGTGCGCATGTTTACTCGGCAGAAGCAGCCAGTCAGCATCCAAAGCCGTTCTCGTTCGCATACGCGCTCTTCTTCCTTTCTTTCTTTCTTTCTTCGTCATATGACTTTCTCTCTTTCTGTCTCTCTCTTTTTCTCTCTCTTTCTCTCTCCTTCTCTCCCTTTCGCTCTCTCAAGTCTCTCGACGAAAAGCAAAGAGAGCTCGAAACGAGAAGGTCACGGTTCCTATCGTTGGTAACGTCGAAGAATAGGCTTTTGATGTAATGCGTGCGTGCTTGGCTAACTCAACGAAGGATCGTGTTTCCATCAGTGGCCGCTTTTCCGCCACCCTGAAAGCTTCGTAGCCATTAAGGTTTACCTTGGAAACGATGCGATCGATTACCATCCTCCTCTTCCCACGTTTTCGTAATTTAATTCGTCACTTTTGTCTGCCATTTTTGAATATTTTAAGTATCTGCTATCGTAAGACTATCAACGTGTTTATGATTGTAAATACGAAGAAAAATTGTTTAATGTTCGATAAATCTAATATATGTTTATATAAAAAAAAATTATTTTTATCACGGTAATTAATACATTGAACAATAATTGTACCGTCGTTGATAATTAACATTTAGTCGTTCAATTTTGTATTATATTGAATTTGTAAGTGCAGGTAGTTTTCCTTTATCATAGTCATTGAATGTGGCTCTTCTCGTTACCACAATTCCAAGTTGGTTCTCTTATTAAATTAATAGTAATAGACAGATCGTGTCTATATAATTGTAGATTTAAGCTCGGTGAAGTAAGGTTGATATAATGTGGTGAGCTAGACGAAATGAATTCTACGAGTAAGCAAAAGCGTAATTGAAGAGTGGTTAGGCGTGAAAGGGTAGTGAAATTTCGAGGAAACTTTGTAAAATCGGAAAGGGAACACCGAATACAAGTTTAACGATCTACGTTCAGAAGCAAAGGTAATTCTATAGTTTATACATTTATATATGTATATGTATAAACGGCAAACAAGATAAAGTAAAATGGATCGTATTTTACTTTATGAAAAGCTTTAACAGAGTTCTCTCGCAAACGCGAAACAATCGACCATGAAACCAAACCACAACTCGATGTAATGTTTTATTTTAATTATCGCCGTATCGTAATGGAAACGGAATTCTTTTTTTATTTATTTATTTATCTTCTTTTTTTATTTTATAACAAATAAACGGTTTGAATTGAATCGATCACGCGCACAGAAGCTCATTTTTCGAATTTAATTTCGATTGTTTTTCTTTCTTTTTGTTTTTATTTATTTATTTTTTTTTTAATAACGTGAAAACGTTACGAAATGATTTCTTGAAATGATACGATTAATTAATATGTTAAAAAATTGTAGAAATTGTAATCTAGTCGATCGATGTGCTTGTCGAATTTGATAGTAGCCAATTAGAAAATGTAGAATGGCGATGTATCTCGTTTTAACAATTGGAAATAACAATTCGTGGTGCGTTGCATGCTCGTTCGATGTGAAGGCATCGAATTTCAAACGGCGGTTGTCCCACAATATATATATATATATATATATATATATATATACACACACACACACTTTGGTATAACGTTAACCCGATACGCGAAGTATCGGAACTGCTGTCAAGTTTCAGCGACAGACGCGACCACGATGTTACCCGAAACTTCAATTCTTCTACGAGTCAGACAAATTTTCTTTGCAAACGTGAACATAATTTATAAGTTAGTTCTACGTATTCTCATTTTTTTTTCCTTTTATAATAAATACAATGATATTTCTGACATTATCAGATCTCACGATAATGGTAATAATGATCATAAAATTGTCATCGATCATATTGATATCATAAAAATATCCTATAATAAGATTTGCGTAGGTAATCAGTTTAGAAAAGAGATTGAGATTATTTTGGGTAGATTCATTCGCGAAATCGAATTTTCAGATTGCCAGAAGAGATAGATGGCTTTGGAGGATCCATGACAACGGTGCGTAGCTTAGCTCTCCATTGAACGCGAGATTAGTTTTCGTGCACTCGTTTTCTGCCTCAAGGGAATCTTCCCGATGCTTCCAGAGAATTTCACGAGCGAGGAATATCGAAAAAGCAGATGTAAAGTTGGATCCGATCCGGAGATGAGAGAACGCATTCGCGTGCGTCGTGTATGAAATGAATTCCACTTGAAACTGCATTTTTTCACGAAAAAACTTTTGAATATCTTTCTGAAACATTATCGTTAGTGTTAATCAAAGACGATGCGTATAGAATTCTTTGAATTAATTGTACATCGTTTTATTATTATTATTATTATTATTATTATTAAGAGTGATTGAGTTTAAAAGAAAAGTAAAATCTTTATATTTTGTTTTTTTTGTTGTTCAATGACTCTACGTATAGTTAAAATAAATTTTATACAAATTATTTTATGTAGATTTATTGAGAATTAAGAACAATGATATATTTAATCATATTTCATTCTATTATTTATCAATTTATCGAAAGAATATTTTTTCTTTCTATAACGTGTTATCATTCGATGAGACATATTGACATTGAGAGGGAAGAGAGAAACGACTTCTCAACACGAGTATAAGGGGATCTTTATTACCGAAGAAGTTCTCGTTGGAATTGTCGAGCGTGTATATATTTTTCTTTATCCCTCTTATTCGTTTTTGTTTCCTTCCCCTTAAACGTTGAACATTCGAAGGGATAACGAGAGACGTTCTCATCGGTCCAACCGTGTATATAGATCCGGTTGATCGTTATGACGATTGTCACTACCTTATACTTGCTCGTCTTTGTGTCACGTTTGTGTCCGTTCTTTCCTTTTTCTTTCTACATTTTCTTGTTAACCGGTTGTATATATAAATATATACTCGATCAATCGTAATAACAAGATCGTCTAGTATTGCGTATGTCATATAACTAGTCTCTCAATTTGATTCGTCCATTTAGTTTTATTTTTTATCACATAAAATGCATGTAAATAAATTTAAAACATTTACAACGGGGCCGTTCCATTTATTACAATCACGCTTTAATATCATCAAACGAATAAAAGGCGAAAGTTATAAGAAACATTTCTATGTATCTATTGTCTGGCGATTTTTACGAGTCCTTTTATGACTTCATTTGCAACTACTACATATATGTATCTCCATTGTACGATGTTGTTATATAATTTAATATAAATATTTATATGTTACCATACGTTTCGCCTTTTGATCGTGTTAGAGTTCGCAAACAATTTTGTAATACACTCTACAACCAAGAAATAATTTCTATGCGTTTTGAAGACGAATGTAGTCATATTTGATTGGTCAAGTGTACGTTAGAGATTCGTGGGATCAAGCGAAGCGTGTAATCTTTCACAGCTTTTGGTCGCGAACACAACGCATTCGAGTTACGAGAATGCTTTATTTGATTTACGATGCTCGCTCTTGAAGGCACGTAAGCAACTTTCATTCATCGAAGCAGGTCAGTGTTGTGAAACTTAACCTAAAGTACTAGGCAATCCGAAGTTTAGCTGTGCTTTCTACCTTCTCCAAGTCCCATTGCAACAAGTTTCCATTTGCTTTAATCATTTTATGTGGGCATCTAACGTTCCGTGATATAATCGAAAACTTTCTCTCCGACACTATAGTCTCTAATTATTAACTGTATCCTTTGTTTATTCAAACGATATTTTTAATTATTTTTGATAGCTTCCAAAAATATCGAATAGCTTAATAATTCTATTAACTTTCATGCTTTCGTATTTATGCAATCGTACTATATACAAATCATGTAGATTATATTAATCGTCCGATACTCAAGACTTTATTTAAAATAAGCGTAAGACATCGATATGAAATTAATCCACAATCAATGCTTATTATTCTGTGCGAGACACCGAGAATAATTTGCACCGTGAATGATTCGGTATTCGATAAAAAATAACAAATACGTTGGCTCAAGGAAAGAAAGCAGAAAATTTAAAAGCATGTATGACTCAACAAGTCGGTGAATTATTAATCGAGTCTGAAATCGAGTTTTCTTCGATCGTTCGAATTGTGAAGTAATTTGCACGAAGAAAAGAATCGCTGCGGTGGTACGAAATGTGTCTATCCGGTGTAAAAATTTACAAGAGCGATCAAAGAAGATCGCGATCAACGATCAACCTATTCTTAAAGATGCGAGTAACAAGTAATAGGTGCAATTTATGGTTTTTGCGTGATGATGAATCGCCACGTTTCCGTCGACGTCGAATCATTATCATCATCGTTATAATCATAATCATTATCGTCATCATCATGATCATCATCATGATCATCATCATCATCATCATCATCATCATCATTATCGTCATCATCATCACTATCGTCATCATCATCATCGTCATCATCATTATTATTATTATTATTATTGTTATTATTATTATTATTATTATCGTCTTTAGTATCATCTTTAGAATCGACGATGAAGACGACGAAAGACACGGATGCGAAGGACGGTAGCAACGATGCGATCGCGTCGTCATCGTTAATCAGAGATGCTGGAAATTGCGAGCGCGGCAAATCGCGGTTGAAGCGTAATTTCAGCTATCTGTATAAATCACAGTCGCAATAATTTACCGTAATTACTATCAATCGTTGGTTATTTCGACATTGTACCCGACGTATCCACGCTCATTCTAACATTTTTTATGTCCATCACCTTTAACCTTCGTTCCATTCGATTTTGCATTTCGCTCGGTACATTTTACACGGTCATTCTAACATTTAGTAATTTAATTTTTTTATTTATGCATTTATCTACTTTATCGATAGTATTTATATACTATATGTCTGGTTGAATCAATCATCTTTTCCTATATATATATATGTACATCTGAAAAGATACATTACATACTATAGATGTTTATTGAATTCATATTGATAGTCTCGACAAATTTTGTCAAACATAAAATATCAATTTCCATTAAAAAAAAAGTTTGTTATGGCCTCCATATTTTGATAACAATTCCTTTTATGAAATAGTTGCAATAAATGTTATGATACATTTAACTCTAAATACCTAGCTAAATTTTTATTTGAAACATTTATTGTTTATAAAACCAACGGAATCGGATATATTTGGCCATATCTGTTAAAAAGAAATACCTATATAATATATATATATATATATATATATATATATATATATATCATCTACAAATATATATGTATATTGAAATTCTTAGAAGATTTAAGAAAATAAGATAATTAGAATAAAAATGAAAGATTTTCGTCTATATCGAGAATACTTTTATTATCCTTTAGTACGAATGTTTGTACAGGATACATATTTCTGAAAATGAAGATTTATAGGTTGCTTGTAATAGCAACGGCATACGAGTGTCTCACAAAATACGACTATACAAGGCGATATCGATATTAGGGGGGCGAGAATCACGTGTGTTGGTCGCGATGTGTTCAATGCGTTACGGTTACAACGCAGGACGTTATATATCTCCTATCGGTTACTGTCGTTATTGAGAGCTACGATAATCCCCCGAGGCGCGTATGTGCTACTCGAAACGCAAATACGTTTTGTTATATTCATCCTATAGTGCGAAAATTAATGGACCGAATACGAAAATAAATCCGATATATTTACCTCAATTAATCGATTTCACATTAATTATAATATAACATATTATTTAAGATATTATATAGAGAGTAAATTATTAGTCAAAAGAAAGACGACGATTGGATTTATATATCGTTTTATTGTTATTAATACAAAAGCTTTAATCCGTGTGTTTATAATTTCTCAAAATTTGTTCAAATCAAATGAAATTTTTTAAATAATTGCACAATTTTTAAACTAATTGCTTTACAATCGAACAAAAAGTTGAGGCTATTTAATTTCCGGAAATGTTAGTTATATGCCATAGGGCTATAAGGCTTTAAACGCGTGAAATAAAAAGAGAGAGACTAAGAGAGAGAGAAAGTCGGTGTACGAGCAAAGTGGAATTGTAAAGTTGGTTACACAAGAAACGCATTGATTGAGTGATTTGTGATTTGAGTTGAGTTCCGTGGTCTGTGTTTTATATATATCGATGGTGCGATGGTAACTTTCTAGAGATTCAGCGTCCCGGGATTGAATTTAGCCCGTGAAGAAAAATTTGATTTCGTAAATTCTAGCGGTTCTCTATTTTATATCTTAAACAGATCTTTATATTTTCTCAAAAAATCGACGATATAGCCTGGCCAGTGGAAAAATTGTTATTTCACATTTCGAATTACAAAATGTCACATATGATTTAAATTAATGCGAATGGTTGATATGATATATCGCTTCGACCAAGAAAAAGCACAAAAATGTGTTTCTAAACTTTAAATTGTCAGTGATATGCTTGACAGGGGAATATGTTAGTATTTAATATTTATTATATTTTAATTTCGAACATGACACATAATATATAATTCACGTATAGGGCAATATGATATATCATTCTGTATAGCGTTGGAGAATGATTTATAATTTGTTTTTGTTTTACGACAGAGTAAGGTGTTTATTTTTTAATTACATTCTCTTTTTCCTTTTTTAACATAATTGAAATCGAAGCGAGAAAAGAGAAGAAATTCGTTTAGATCCGAGTATGTCGAGTGTTCTTACCTTTTACGACCATAAAAAAGCTCGTCCAAAGTATTTTGTTGGTCGGCGGGAAGATCGAGGGTTGGGTACGTAAGGATTTTTTCAGGTAGAAAATTACAGCGAGAGCTTAAGAGAAGCTCTCGAAATAAAACATTAATTCGGCGGATCGATGCGTTCTCTACGGTCCGTAAACCGTCGAAAGAGAGAAAGAGAGAGAGAGAGAGAGAGAGAGAGAGAGAGAGAGAGAGAGAGAGAGAGAGTAAGAGGGTTGAGGATGGATTTCGGAGTAGACTGTGAAACGGGAAGTAGGAGGAAGGGATAGAAAGGTACGTGCGTCGAACCAACTTGGAAATATTACCAGGTTTGGATGCGCTAAGGATTATGTGCCCTCCCAATTAAAGTCCCGGAAATAATAAAAAGGAGAACGGAGCCTAAATTATTCACGTTTCGTTTCAACCGTGGTCTAACCGAAATTACTTGCCGATGAGCTTCGCTAAAAAATCGAAGAGAAAGGAAACTGGATCATTGTATATCTGTTGGCGAGAAAAAAGAATTAAAAAAAAAAGAATAGAAAACAGGTTTTGTACCACCTAAAACATGGAGGGTGAACGTTTCATCGATCCCACTTCTCGTTTGCGAGTTTTTCAAGAGCTCTTTATTGATACCTTGGGATCGATGAGACAAGATCGATCTTAAAAATCTATTACAAACGAACGATTTTCAAAATTTTACGAATTAGAAACAATTTTGTCGTAGCAATGCTACGTTTATGGCAAGAAAGATCACGATCAAAAAACGACGGAAGAGTCAATCGATTTCGCGTATAAACGGAAAATCACAAACGCGTTAAATTAATAGTCGTTAAATTGGTAAAGTCGAGGCGAGTTCGATGCCAGCGAACAAAGTTAAAATCCGATTCGTCTCGTCGGTAAAACTCGACGAAACGGATTAGCAATGAAGCGTTACGTGGCGTCGCGACGATGGCCTGTATTACCTTAGTCGTAAAGCAAGAGGAAAGCTTTGACTAAAGAGAGAAAAAGAGAAAGAGAAAGAAAGAGAGAGAAAGAAAGAGAGAGAGAGAGAAAGAGAGAGAGGAGAGAGAGAGAGACAGAAAGAAAGAAAGAGAGAAAGAGAGAAGAAGAGGGTGGTCGACGGTGTCCTTTTTTGGGACTTTAAGCACCATAAACCAAGGTGATGTAGTGTCGTAGACACCATTGACAAAGATACGACGCCCATGGGGCTGGAAAAGCTATAAGCGAGTGCTCAGCCGCAGGCTCTCCTTGATTTCTCCTCTTTCTCTCTCTCTCTCTCTCTCTCTCTCTCTCTCTCTCTCCTTTTCTCTCTCTCTCTCTTTCTCTCTCTCCTTTTCTCTCTCTCTCTCTCTCTCTCTCTCTCTCTCTCTCTCTCTCTTTCACCCTTTCGTCGCAATTTCTAGTGAGCGTTCGAAGGAACAAGCCTCCTCTGGGGTACTTCGATCTTTAACCTCACGCCTGAAAGAGTCGTCGAACGATAGAGATCTTTGGAACACAACCCGCTCACTTCCCTCGTTATCCCTTGCGAATAACACCTAGAAAATCCTTCGTGACATAGAGCAAGATTCTAGAGACTATGGATACTTCAGAGTTCAAGTATATTTCTCCGACTCTCTTTCCCTTTCTCTCCCTTTCTTACGCACACACATACATACACACACATTGCACCTATTACGATATCTTCCAATTTATAGTCGGTCACTGTGAAAATGTTATCGACTATCGAGCTCGTGCTTCATTTTGTCGCGTACTTTCCTGGAAGTATTCCAACTGAAACCGAAACTTACATCGCGTAGATACTAATCCCTTGATCTAACGCGTGTTATAATTCTTGGAGAAAACCGAGCTTATCTCTGTACAAATGTAATAAATGTATAATCTTTCAAGAATCGTCGTTCGAATAAATAATTGTGATTTATTTTTTTACGTCTAAATGTTTAGACATTTAAATAGATACAACACACGGACGAAGTTACAATATTTCCGATATTACAAACATTATATCGTGTAATTAACGAGCGTCGATTGTATTATAATAATTATTACGATTAGCATTATTATTATTATCTTTTTTTTCGTTTTTTATATATATATATAAAAAAGACAAATATAACAACAAAAACAATGTATGTATGTATATGAATTCGGAATCGTTGCGTTGATAAAAGTCTAAGGGATACATCCAAGATTCTCGAGAACGATGTGCATTAGGGATCGAAGGAGACGCGAGTGGAGTGTGCATTAGAGGGTGATTGAGAGGGAAACGCGAGTATAAGAAGAGGGTTTCCACGGGAATAAAACAGTACGAGACGAAGGGATAGCGTTCATTGACACACGGGTATAGGACGCGTGCCGGTAGTCTCCTTCATCGTTTGGAGTTCTTAGCGGAGTGCTTGCTACGAAAAGGGGTTGAAAAAGGGAGCAAGATAGAGAGAAGGAGAAAAAGAGAGAGAGAGAGAGAGAGAGAGAGAGGAAGATAGAACCAAAGAGCGTATACACGCGTGTAAAGAGAAACTCCAAACTCGCGAGGGAACGAAAGGCATGCTTTCGACAAAGTCGCCGAGCGAAGCCAAATTTTCTGCGTTCTTGACTCCGGAGTTCGATAATCTTCGTGACACTTTGTGCGCTTTCCACCCTTTTAAGTCGACCTTAAGATCTTTGAGAACGAAGCTTGAACTCTTTTGATGTCAACGGTCACGGTTAAATGTCGTTTCGAACGTGACTGCTCTTCTTCTCTCTTTTTCTTTAACTCTGTTTTTCAATCTTCATTTATACGTTACAAGCTTTCTCTCTTTTTCTCTCTCTCTCTTTCTTTTTATCTTGTATTCTCGTTCTTAGCTCGATGTTCAAAGCAATGTAAGTACGTGGATAAGCGAGTGTAGATACATATTAGGTTAAAGCTTTCGAAGCTTGCACTCTCTCTCTCTCTCTCTCTCTCTCTCTCTCTCTCTCTCTTTTTCTTTTCCTTCCAGCGTCGTTATATACGTCGTTCGTAGTATATGCGAGATAAAGCATAAAGGAACGAACGTAACGAGATTCAAAGTACGTAGCGTGAAACGAAGTACGTGATAAAGTGTGCGAGTAAGTAAGTAGGTATGTGTGTGTGTGTATGTGTGTGTGTGTCTAGGGGAATAGAAAATTTCTCGAAGAATTATAGATCAGCACATTTTCTTAATATTAATTTTAAATGATTCATCTTAATTTAATATCGCGTATAGTTGATCATATTACGTAGTTACATACGTACATGCTATTTTCTTATCTCGAATAGAATTGAGGTATGTCTGTCTATCGTTGAACAGTTCTTGTTCTTTGGAAAATTTCTTTTTAAAGTAATATGCCGCAATTTGTCGGAACTCGTAAACTCTCTATTAGAGTTTTATTAAATGAAAAAAGAAATGGAAACCGGGATGCAATTTCTCGTTTAAGTGATGAAGCCCCGACAATTTCACTCGGTCTCTTTCCATCTCGTTTTGCTCGTCGAGAAGTAATCAAGCAAAATATAGAATGTTTAATCGTTCTAGTTGACGAACGCGTACCAAGTGGTAAGGGGTAGTCGGCTCGTTGCAATCAAGGTTAGAGACGTCACGTTGGATTAAAGGATGCGACACGAGACAAAGGGTGTAGGACTGAAGGTTACGAATATGAGAAAGAGAGAGAGAGAGAGAGAGAGAGAGAGAGAGAGAGAGAGACGGAAGGACTTTAATCCCTACGCAGGATTTCGACGGGTTTAAAGTGTCCGGAGACATGGGACCAACGAAAAGCTCACCTGGTGGCAACAATTTCAACGCTATGCGGGCTTATACGATTAACTCGTTCCAGACATTCTAAGTTCATGGTTAAATGATGATAATAATAATAATCATTTATAGGGATCTTTAGAAAAAACCAATAATTGTTGATAACCAATAATCGTCGATAAAAAATTATTCATCTATCTTTCATTTTGCTTATGTTCTTTAATCGCTGATATCTACTAGTATACGTTTTGATGAGAGATATTTTGTTAGTTATATCGAATATTGTAATTATTGTAATTTATTCTAACGAATACTTTTCGGGTATATGTATATATCTATTTTTTTTTTTATTTTTTTTTAACGAGGATATATGTAACATTTAAAATTTCTCTAAGATACAAACGCTCATTGATCGCCAACGAAAGAAAATCTTTGTAAGTAAAAGTGAGCGACTATCTTTCATCGTACACATCGAGAACGAGAGATGATTCAACGAAGAAAGAGAAAAGCCGAGAAAAGGAGAAGCATTTACTATGGTACGGAGCACTCGGATGGAAAAATCGAAACATTAGAGGAGAACTTTTTTCGCGAGTTTTCTCATTACCACCGCCATGTTTTTTGCTTCACGCGCTTCTTTTCCTTTTTCTTCTCATCCTTCGACGTTCTTCCAGTTCTACGAAGCGAACAAAAGAAATCGACCGACTTCTTCCTCTGCTTCTTCTTCTTCTTCTTCTTTTCGGTTCATTTGCATGAGCCTCGGTCTTTCTTCGGAGTTGGGTGTAAAAAGTAAAAAGTAAAAAAAGAAAAGAAAAAGAGAAAAAGAAGAAGAGAAAAGAAAAAAAAGAAAGAAAAGAAAAAAGAAAAAAGAAAAAAGAGGCAAGTAAACCGAAGGTACGGCGACCGACTTTCATTACTTACTAGTCAGAACGACGTACAACACATACCAACGAGATGTGTTCTTAAAAAGAATATCGCGTGACTTTTCGCACGAAGCTTCTCTTTTCCTTTTCCTTTTTCTTGTCCTTTTCCTTTTTTCTTCTTTTTTCATTTTCTTTTCCTTTTTTTTCTTTTGCTTTTTCTTTCTTTCACCTTGAATGTTAACTCGTCGTTCGTATTTTTCATTTCTTTTTTACCATTAACAAGATTCCTCTTGTTATTGGGAAAACGCAACATCCGTGAGAATCTCTACGAGCGTATCTAAGAACGTTAAAACGATCCAGGCTTTGCTCGAATTCAAGATGAAGAAGAAAGCAAGAAGAGATAGAGAAACTCTCGATGGCTGTCCGCAGCACATGCTAGTAGACGAACGTTCAAGTTTCTAGGTGATTGTGGAAAAGCTTCTTCGTTTGTTACATCGAGCTCTTTCGGTTTGCTGCTTCCACATCTCTTTTTTCGCTTCCTATCTCTTTCTCTTTTTCTCTCCCTCTTTCTATCTCTCTCATTTTTTCGTTTTTCCTTTTTTTTCTTTTTTCTTTCTTCTTTCTTTCTTTCTTTCTTTCTTTCTTTCTTTCTTTCTTTCTCTAGCCCTCTCCTCTTCGCAGGTCGTTAACTCCAAAGTTCTGGCAAACTGGTGCACGGCACCTTTTCAACAAACCGTTTGTATGTTCGCGACGAAGAGAAAACGCGAGAGAGAAAAATTTAGCGTTATTAGTGCGATTTTGTACGTACTCTTTTTTTTTTTTTTTTTAATTTTTGTTTTCATTTCTTTTTTCCTTATTTCTTATCTTTCTCATTTTTCTTCTCCTTTATTTCCTTCGTCGCAAAATCATAAACTTTTATTCTAAGAACGCCTAGCAGAAAATGAAAAAAAGGAGGTACCTTTCATCTAACAGTTTATATCGAATTTAATTTTCTTTTCTTCCGTGTTGTAGGTACACGCGCAAAAAAAAAAAGAAAACATTGCGAGCTTTTATGGAGAGCAATCATTTTTCTTTTTCATTCTCTCTCTCTTTTTTCGTTCTTTCCGTTTTCAAATTTTATGATTTCGATAGTTACCAAAAAACGCGTGAATTTTTCTTCGGCCAGACGAGACGAAAATCGTACAATAAAAGTGTGCTTTCTTTTCGTTTTGGCATTGCAATTAATTGAAGCTGTCGCCACGTGAAATAATTACGAAACTCGACTGGTACGTTGATGGAAGGGAAAAAGACAGAAAGACAGAGAGAACATGAGAGAAAAAGAGGAACATGAGGAAAAGAGAGAAAGAGAGAGAAGAACGCGACAGTACTCGGTACACGAAAAGTACTCTCGACGAGGGAAAACTCGACGATGACGACCACGACGGCCTCGTGACCCTGAGTCGTGGACGGGTCAACTAGCCACCCGGTACTCGTGCGAATTTACTTCGTTCTTTATTCTTCTACGTTATGTCGCGTCGTGTTGCTACGTTTTTTTCGTTGCTTCCGTGTCCGAAGTGGCAATTTCAGGATTTTTTTTTTCTTTATTCTTCAATAATTCTAAAAGACGATGTTTCTTTCACGCGTTGCAGTTTTAACTGCAATAGGAAACGTAGAAATATCAGAAACGAGTATTAAAAGTTTTGTAGATTAATCCCGTACAAAAATAATATAAATATATCATTTTAAAATGAACTAAAAATTACATTACACAATTACAATTACACTTGTCAATATATATTTAAATATCTTTGATATTAATTTCATACCAATCATATGTTTAGGATTGTAATTAAATTCGATAAATTCAAATCGATGTATTCACATATGTGTGCATATATTACCGATTAAAATTTATTTTTATATACGATAATAATAATGATAATATATAGAAAATCTTTTCTATTTTTGAATTACACATATGTACGTATAAAATGCAGAACGGTGATATCACTTATACGATATGAATATATTTGGTTCTTCCCCTCTTTCGGCACTTTTCGTATTGATCTACCACGGCAATTCCATGACGTTCTTTTGTCGTTCCCGTTGCATTTCCACGCGCACCCGTCTATTCGAGGTAATTTCGTGATTTTGTAATTGTTCTCGTTCACGGAAGTAAAACGTTCAGTGGCATTTATGTACAGTTGGCGGGCCGACCGAAGTTGGCCACAAGCATCTTTGTGCGAACAATTGAAACAATTGTACGGACGTATAGTGACTCTAATGAATGCCGGCAATAGGAAACACGATGAGTTGGAGAGAGGATAGAAAAGAAAGAAAGAGAGAAAGAGAGAGAGAGAGAGAGAGAGAGAGAGAGAGAGAGAGAGAGAGAGAGAGAGAGAGAGAGGACCAGTAAAGGTACCTCTGAAAAGGGAGAGTAGAGAAAAGAGATAGCTTTAAGCGAAAAACATCCGACTTGTAATTCGAACGGGCTTACCGCTCTTATTATTAAGAATTTTATCATTATTATTGCTCTACCCTCCACTATCATTATCCTATTCTTAATAGGATAAAATCCGGGAGAAAACGTAACGGCATTTATGGCCGGCTGCTTTCTATTGTAATGCGGAAAACTTTTCGCTATGGTTCTCAGTATCTTTCGAGAATTTTTACGATGAATTTACATAATTACGTTTTCTCTTCGTCGTTTCCTTGCCCTTTCCTAATACTCTCTCTCTCTCTCTCTCTCTCTCTCTCTGTTTTCTTTTCTTAAGATTTATCAACAAGAATAAATTTCGTTGGTAGTCTAGTACCCATACTCTTCCACTCGTTTCTCCTTTTTCTAACGTGATAAACCAATAGAAAGAAATCGAATACGAATTAGGATAGGCGAGGGTTCGATCTTTATGAGAGTTACACACGTACGTCACTTACGGCTGAGTTTCCTGTCATGGATATAACGCGTAACAGGTGGCACGAAACCGTCGGCTTTCGCACGAAAAAGTCTCATTCGGTTATATTAGAAAAGTTATTCTCTGAAACGCAGAAAGAAATTGGATCGACCAATGTCCAATTGCTGTGGACCGTAAAGCTGACTCGCGAGCCAGTGTTTTCGCGTGAAGAATTTTCTCATTTCCTTCGCGATCCTTTTAACGTTGTCACTGGAGAGATGACAGGAGAATTTGTTTACTTAATTAAAAGACCCAGGAAGAAAAAGACTCTGTTTTGCCGGAGGATGGATAAGAGAGTTTCTCTCCTGTATATATTCAAAGAAGGTTTCCTACAATAATGAAAATTCTTGTTTTCCAGATATATATATATATATATATATTTCTTTTTTCTACTTCTCATCAACGTTCACCGATAATTAAGTTAATATACACGGCCAACGCGGTTTCATGGTATTTAAAAAGAAACGGATTCGTTCTCGTTCTAATTAGCTCATTACTACAGGTTAAATTTCACGTAATATTAATTACTTCCGCATATTTGATTTCATTGACATTGGTAGTTTTAATTTAATGAAGAAGATGGAAATACGAAATCCGATTTTTTTTTCTAAAAGAATAAAGACACCTGTCAGACGTTTTGCTGAGAAAAATTTAATGACGTTCACGATGGAGAGATACGCTAATGTGAGAAAGAGTATTCGTAGACGAGGAGAGAGAATGATAAGATAAAAAGGAATAAATAAATAGATAAATGGATAGATAGAGAGAGAGAGAGAGAAAGAGAAGTTCTATATAGAGATTTATTATTTTCTTTTTTTTTTTTACATTTTCTCTTTTTCATATTAAAATGAATATTATGGAACATGAGATATTTCAAAAAATGTACTATTTATTTCGTCGAACGATATACTATGAAAGACTCAAAAGTATTGTCTCTATTTACGGCACATTGTATTTATTGTTAAAGTATAGAAACGTTATCGGCAGTGCAAAATATACCAAAATGAAACGATAAGAAACGAACGGATTTAGCTTCTGGTTCGATCTCTTTTTCATTTTTATTCCAAATCAAAAAACACGCGAGTGTTGCTAAAGATAAAAGTATCCATAACGAAAATGTATTCGCGAGCCTTGTTTTGTATAGTTTCTAGATACGAGGAATGTTCTGTTTATTTTTTCTTTCCCTCTTTTTTTCCGTGTTCCTTTTTATTTTTTTTTTTTCCTTTTTGTTTCTTTTACTCACGCGAATGTAATCGAAACGTTTCGAACGACGAATCCATATCGATATTTGCAATTCCATAAAGCTTTTGATCTGTCGACCAAGCAAAGGAGGGATATTCCACTAATGCATCTTTCAGATTCAACAATGAAAGTGTGCTCGTGTAAATTATGTGTAAGACAATGGAAAACAAGAGGATTGTCCTTATTTTAAAGGTATCGAACGCGACACGTTTGTTTTTCCTAGGTAGGATTTCTCTAAGCTTTGGGAATATCATAGAAGCACGAAGAAAAAAAAAGAAGAATCAAGAAGGAGAAGAAGAAGAAGAAGAAGAAGAAGAAGAAGAACAGGAACAAGAACAAGAACAAGAAAGTTGGTACATGTGCCGAGGCAGAAGCTTCGTCCGGATTTCCTTCAAAAGCTTCCATCTCTTGGTAAGAAGAAAGTTTTGAGGAGGGTGATGGAGGTTTTAAGGGGAGAAGATACGAAGGAAGTAGCGAATTTCTATATTTCCAGCTCCGGCATAACCGCTGTCCACGTAATGGCCGCAACTTTTGAGCAATGTCTGTCCTTGTCTTTTGCACTCTCTCTCTCTCTCTCTCTCTCTCTCTCTCTTTCTCTTTTTCTCTTTGCTTCTGTCCTCAAACGAGAAGCATCCACTATAACTAACCAACCACTCACCTGAATTTCAAACTTTTTAAAAGATTGTCCGTCAACGTCCCGATTTTCCCACTCTCGCGAAAAAATATTAACGTAACGTAAAAAGGATTCGTTTAAAGAAAAAAAAAAGCTATTTTCAAGTATTTTCTTTTTTATGTAAAAGCCTATAACAAGTTCGTGAGATTCAGATTATAAATTCTGAAAGATATTTCGTGAAGTTCAAATAGATAACAGAAAAAAGACTAGCAACTGTTAATCTCGTGTAAGTCGAAACCTGATTAAATGTATAATAAAATTCAACATCTTTTTTCTTAGCGACAAAGAAAGAACAATTCTCTTTCTTTTATGTGTGTGTGTGTGTTTTTTTTATAAATAGACAGAGCAAGTTTATCTCATGAAAAAATAGTCTTGGAAACGAACTAGAAAAAGATTTTAAATATCGTGACTGCAGAGCTCATGAATTTTTTACAAAGTCGTCGTCTATCTATTTAAAAGCATAGCACGAGCGCCCTTTCATTTCTGCACGTTTACCACTCTGAAATTTACTCTCGCTCGAATTTAAAAGTTTTTAAAAGATTGCCTCTGTGTAAACGTCCTGCTCTTCGTACCTTCATTCGAGAAAAAAAAAAGAGAGAGAACGGTAAGTAAAAACTGTCAAGGAACGACGACATTTCGCTGCTACCTTTTTTCTTATCTTCAATTTGACCCTCGAAGACAATCGCATAGTCTGCAAAGAACGAGCTAAAGTTCGTTCTTATAGAACTTTTGTGTGTGTCCCACAAAGGAATTAATTTAATAGTATCTAATACATTATACAAAGCAGTAAGAGCAGTAAGTCATTAGCAAATAGTTTCTATCAATCTTGTCAACTAATTACTATTACTTATGTTATCTAATTTTCATACTTTCAATAAGAAATATTAAAAATATTCAATGCATCACAATCGATTCTAATTTCAACAGAATTATACTCTTTATAAAGATGAAAATACATAAAACGTACATGAAAGATATCGACTTCGACGTAACTATCATTTCGTACCATCTCCATGTTCAAGAACAAACGATATAAATTACCTATCACATCATCTTCCTATATCAAAAATTCAACTCAATCTACGATTACGTCCATGTTCACGTTAAAGGGAATTCTTGTGGCAGACAGTTCGATCATGGAGTCGGCTTAACGTTCGAAGAAATCGAAAAAAAATCGTTTTATACGTTCAAGTGTCCGTTACTTTCGAACGTTCGCGAAGCCTTGAAGAAAGGCAAGCGGTTGTGCTTTTACTCGTGCATAAAACTCAGGAGCTCGATGCTTTTGTTCCATCGTTGAGTACTGGGTTTAAAGCGGCGAAACCGTGTGGCAAAAGGGACGAAAAAGAATGGAAACGGAACAACACCATTTCCATGAAGTGAGAGGGAAGAAGGATAAAGAGCGAGAAAGAGAGAAAGAAAAAGAAAGAGAGAGAGAGAGAGAGAGAGAGAGAGAAAGGGATGAAGGGAGGAAAGAGAAGAGAAAGAAAGAGAAGCAAGGGGAATCGAAGAGAGAAATCTACGGTCCACGTCTTTCATGCGACGTGCAACGCGAGAGTCGATGCTTTCCATCCTCATCGAATTACGAACGACTCCCAGCCCTTGTTCTCTCCATTCCTTCTATCTCTCTTTTATCGAATCGACGTCACTGATATATACGACGTCATGTGTCATACGTCATTCCATAACGACCCTATGTATCGTGCATGTACAATTTATCAACGTCGAAAGTGCAACGATTTTTTTCTCATTAAAAGGTAAAGTAGCTTCGGGACCGTTTTGACATTTTTCGAAAGCTCGCGAACTCCATTCCTTCGGACATATTTTTATATTTGAGAAGGCATGATATCTATTTATTTCTTTTTTCTTGCATTTTCAAGTCATAACTTTTTTCATCTCCTTATCGATCAGTATTACCCATTTGGATATATAGAGTTATCTAATATTCACGAACGTTTTTCGTACCTACTTCAAATCGATTGGGCAAAGGAGAAATAATTGAATAATTCAGATTTTAGGTAGGAGCAACAACGAAATAGTTTTAGGTACCGTTAAGTGCGGAAACCCTCCTTAACTAAAGTTGCCTCCGGGAATTTCTTTCCTTCTCGTTTTGAGTCGACGTTCGACATGAAAAGACTTCTTAAACTTTGATACCACCTCCGTGTCCGGAAGCAATGTTTACTCGCTTCGGAATAGTAGCAGAAGGTTTTCGAAGGTTGTGCAATGAGAGAGTTGATCGAAGAGAGATAGAGATAGATAGATAGATAGACAGAGAGAGAAAGAGAGAGAGAGAGAGAGAGAGAGAGAGAGAGAGAGAGAAACAGAGAAGGAGATTATCAATCAAGATGACAGCGATATAGGAGAGATCCATGCCGCATTAGTCTCCGCCTCGTGGATTCACTCGTGGTGCCAATCACTGAGAAAACCGAAAGTCTCGAGAGACGTAGGGTTCGCAACCCTTGCCGAACAAGTCTCGGCATCGAAGCCGTCAACGCGACGATCCAATCTATCTTATCGACGTTTCGATTTTATAAGATTTTTATTTACGATCTTCGATGTTTATTTTAACGTTTCGTGATTTACATATTTTCTAACTTCTTTACTACAATACATTATAAATATAATTATTTTTCTATCGTATATTTCTATCGTATTATTCTTTCGTTCGAAGAAAAATATTTTATTGTATCAAATTCAATCAGAGATTTTATTGTTCGTTTTGAAATTTCATTTCAGCAATGCAAATAAATTAACGCTTTAAAGATTAACTGTTCCACTATAGAAATTAAACCCTATTAGCGAATACCTTTTTGAAAAGAGCAGAAAAATGTTTGGTATTTTTCTGTTTCCTCTTTCCTCTCTTTATTTTTCTTTTCCATATCTCACATCTCCATACAATCAATTTTTAGCATTTTTTTGGTCATATCTATCCGCCTGCTTTTCCTCTCTTTTTCTCTCTCTCTCACAATCGAATGGCTGTTAAATCGGCCGAAACATTTGATTACACGAATAATAATTACGAACGAGAGAGTGCGCACGATTAATTGCAGTCCGTAGGGAGAGACGATATTCGACGAGAATTTATCTTTGATGTTATACGCGGCACAATCGCGTGGTCCTGTTCGACGAAAGAGATTCGTTGAAACGAGAACGGAAGAGAGAAGGAGGGATCATCGAGTTTCTGTGTACGTATTATCGAGCACGGCCTATCTTCCCTCCCTAGCGTACCGTAGCAATTAGTTTAATTAATATCATCACTAAAATTAATAAGGTAAGCTTCGTGCATGTCATACAATGGCGACGTTAACCCCGTTTTTTGTATTATAACGATCGATACACGACGTTTCATAAATAGTTTCGAAATAATGCACAACAGAACATTTTGAAACGAGGAATAAATAAAAAGAAAAATGAAGAAGAAACAGAAAAGGAACAGATCTTTCAGACGGCGTTTGAAGCGTTAGCTGACCAGTAATTACGGACAGAGAAAGTCTTTTAAAAAGCTCACGTAATGCTGAAGAATTCGCAAATGAACTTCGTTTTCAAGACAGAGAGAGAGAGAGAGAGAGAGAGAAATAAAAAGAACGAACGTATGTGTATGAAAGAGAAAGATAAAGACAAGTCGCATATTCGTGCGCGTAATATCCTAGTGACAAATATATCTCAGGGGCGTAAAACGCTCGTGAAACATTCTAAAAAACTAAAAGCTGGCGTAAAAAGCACCGTGCGGTCTTCTCACTCTTTCTTTCTCTTTTCAACATATATCTATACTCCATTCGGCTTACTACGTGAAACGTGCAAAAACAGGACACATCTATGCACGTACGAGAAGGTTCGCATGTTGAATGTATTTTATATGACACTGTATATCGTCGCACGATGTTGTCCCGTTTGGAACAGGTTGGCCGAGTTTCTTTGTGTGTCGTATTTCGCGAACACGTTCAAAGATAGACAACGTCGATTTTCTCTCTCTCTGTCTCTCTCCGTCACTCTTTACACTCTGAAATCCAAGGGAAGCGACACACGAAAGCTAGCACGACAGCTATTGGCTTCCTTTTCTATCTCGTTTCTTGAACGTGTCTGCCTATCTCTGTCTCCGTCTTCGTCTTTCTCTCTCTTTTTCTCTTTTTCTTTTTTTATCATCGCAATAAAAAATTATGCTACGATCCTAAACGAATTATCATAAACACGTACGAAATCGATCGAGTTACGGTTTTCTTGTCATAAGAAATTTTCGTTGGGATCGTTTTAACGTATGTGTTAAATTTACGATCACGATTTAGATATGATGTACTTATATATTTCTGATCCGTACTCACTTTTCCATCTGGACTGCATACTTTGATCCCCGCAAGCGAGACTATCAGGAGAACAGGCGTGGACCGATCGCTGTACTGAAACAAAACGGACGACGTCATATAGGCGCTCGAAGTGTGCGTGCGAGAATTAATTAATGTATTCGATCGATTTAATTGCTCGAGATGGAATAACATCGTTTCCAACGAGAGAGTGTACCATGCAAATATGCGGAGGATCGGAGATTCGATTACCGAACGGACGCCTGTTATTCGAGGTGAAACGTATTATTCTCTGTCTTTTGTCAACTGTCTATTCAACGGCGAGCTTCTCTCTCATTGGTAGAAATTAATTTCTCTGGCGTTCGAATAAATGCCGAATTAAATATCGACTAAAATGATTACGTTCGAGTTTTTCGACTGTTTTCTGAAATAATTAAAACGTGAATCGAATTCGAAAGTCAATTTAATAAAAATCGGATAGGAGTTTTCTTCTTATCCGAGAATAAACGAAAGAATTGGAGAAAAGAAGGGAACTTCTCTACGTGATGTTCGTTTAAAATAAATAAATAAAAATAAAAAAAAGGAAGGAAGAGGAATAAAAAAGGAATTGAAAAAATAAAAAAATAAGAAGAAGAAAAAAAATACGTACCGGGCGCTCAGAGACAAAGCCACGGCGGCGTTGTTCTTCCTTCGAGTTTGCCATTGTTTGGACGTGGAGAAAGAAAAAGGGAAGATAGAGTAGAAAGAAGGGGTGACTTCTCAACGTGGGAGAAAAGGTAGTATCGTGGAAGTAGAAGCTTTTCGAGCGGTCGTCTAATTTCGAAAATTGAAAAGTTGGCAAAGTGAGCCGTGAGAATGAAAATGTTGTCGGTGTACGGTATGAAACGAAGACAAAGATAAAAAGAAAGGGAAAGAGAAAGAGTAGGATATCTATTACGTGTACGTAAATATACCTTACAATTCATTGTTTCAACATCGATCTCCTTAACATCGATGTATCTACATGAAGTATAACAAAAGATCAACGATATAATTATACCTACTTGTAACGTAAGAGTCACTTTTTTCAAATGAAAAAGTCTAATATCCTCTTCTATTTTAAAGAGAAAGGACACCCATGGTGTAGGCTCGTTGTTAGCAATGTCATAGTACGATCACGACGTTCTCCAATAAGACTGCTATTGAGCTAGAAATCGTCAGAGCGACGTTCGAGACGAAAAGAAGAGTTCTCGGCTCGTTTCGGGGGCACCCGTAGTGTGTTGCTAGCTTTGTTCACCGAGGGTGATTAAAAAATTGCTGAGTGAGTCGCGTCGGAAGGGAGAATCGACGTAGACGAAGATAGAAAGGAGTGAGGAAAGAGATGAGAAGAAAAAGAGTAAGAGAATAGAGAAGGAGAGAGATAAAAAGGGCGAAAAAGAGAGAGAGAAAGAGAAAGAGAATCATTGGTAGTACGGTTGGTGTGTACGAGCATTAAATGCATCGGTTACAACCCCGAATGGGCTCTTGACGTGATCGGAAAGCCTTCTGGATAGGACTCCGGTCGTGTACGTGCTTTCCTATCGACTATCACCTTTAAAAGATGTAACAGGATATTTCTCGAAGGTGGAAGTTAGTTATGGAATACATCGTAAAGTTCATCGTTAGAAGTAGATTAGATGTCAGGAAATCGTAAAAACAGATTTTAATGATACTGTTACTGTAATAATACAGTAACACCAGACGTTACCAAGATTATCGATGAAGATTCGTTTGGAAAATGTATCACGAAATTTCACTTTCATATAGTTTCGAATAAGTAATAGCAAGTTTGATAAACGACACAAAAGATAAGATAATATTTTTAAAATACGACGCGTTTCAATGTAATAGACATTAAACATTGTAGGGACATATTCGTAATCTTTATTACTCAACAGAGGCTAGTATTTCTGTCGAAAGATCCATGAAATAGAGATGAGCATGGTAGAATATTTTTTCTTCCAGGCAGCATCGCTAAAATTCTCTTCTTTTTCTTTTTTTTTTTTTGTTTTTGTTTTTAACTCATCCCTCAGTACGTGTCGTTCTTCTCCCTTTACCCATTTGCTTCACTGCTCACCCACATCTGCATAAACTGACACTCGCTCGATTTAGTCTTTTTTTTCTCTCTTTCTCTCTGTCTCTCTTACAGTTATCCTCTCCATTCCCTATTCCGTCTTCTCTCGCTGCAAGTGGTCGATGATTGTGCGCGTCCGGACAGGAAGACGCGGAGAATCGTCGTCGTTTCTACCTGAATCTCGTTCAACGAGAGAGTCGAACGAATTGAAATGAGAAATTAATTGGTTTGTCGTCTGCAGGCGACTGCACCGGCTCTTTACCGTTTCTCTCACTTAGGATGCCGGCGGTTCACGCGAGTTAACCGAGATACGAATTGGCTTTCTGGACGGAGAGAGATTCTTCGATGATGACTTGCAGAACTACGTTCTTTTCGTTTTTTTCCTTTCTGAAGATGTTAATCAAGCGGATAAACGATTTTGTTGATTTCAAAAGAATATAGAAAATTTATAACGAATTGTTTCGATTTTAATATAATTTTCTTTATATGTAAATCGTTTTATTAATAATAACATTCGATAAAAAAGAAAGTGTTCGTAGAAATGAATCCTTCGAGTTCGCTCAACAAATCATATGTTACATAGGGGTAGACACGAAAGTATATATTATATTCGAAGTTCGTAAAATCGTTTTATCGAAGAATCCCGTCTCATAAAATTCTTGAGAATGGATCGTAAAAGGGATGGTTACGAGCATTGTGATTATCGGTGAGTGATATGATATACAAAATATCATTCGAAGATCATTACTATCGGGGGAGTTACCAAGAGAGAATTTTAATTTAATGTGGATGGCTAAACGGCCTGCGCTATCGTTATCTACGAATTTATAAATTATTTCCATAAACTTTCTTGTAATCATTAGAAATTCTCTATATTCTTCTATATCTTTTATTAACCCTCCCTTAGAAACTTTATCGTTGTTTTGTTAATTTCGAAACTAAAACTAAACTTTTGTAAATTTCGGAACTAAACAAAAAAAATTGCTTCTTACTCAATTAACCGGTTAAACTACAACAACTAGCCAGTTTCCTACGGAATGAGCGTATAAGCGTGAGAGAAGACAAAAGTTATAATTTTCGAAACGCTCGAGCGATTCCGTGGGCACTTCTAACGAGTGCCCGTGAATTCCAAGCACCGAAAACTACGTTAACTTCGATTCGGTCGAGAATTTATCAGGCGGATTTGGTACGGCCAAGTTGGCTATTCAAATATTCTCATTCAGAGCGGAGTGCATCTGAAAATCGCATGAAAGCGGGTTTTAGGATCGAGAGAGAAAACGATTCAATGGTTGATCGGTAATTCACTGATCAACTAATGGTCGAAGGCAATCTTAAAGACCTTTGAAATCTGGAATATACCTTCCGAGCGTTCACCCTAAAGCTGCTCGTAAATTCTACTTCTGAAAAGCTCGGATCATCGAAGCGGAATGCGAGAAAATCAATTAAATGAAACGATTCTAGTCCGTATGACTTTACATCCTCGAGGCATTATCTCTTATTACAATAGGTCAACGTTTATTAATAAATCAATTTAAAACGATCCTATAATCTTTTGCTTCGTTTATAGACCCATAAGTTTGATCTAAAACGTGGGTAAAATTTCATTACTTTATTATCGATAAGATCAAAGAACGAATACTTGCTACACGTTTAAATGGAATCTAAATCAACCATCGGCGGCTAATGCATAATAGATCGTAGGCAAACAAGAGAATGAAAAAGCGAAAAAGCATACGCACAATTTGAAAAGTATCTCATTCAATTTGATGTAATAGACATAGGAAATATATGGTAGTTCGAGCTGATCTCTCTTTTCCGTATTCGAAGTGGCATAAACGCTTTATCAGCTGCGATAACCTTGAATGGCCAGTGAGATTCAATGTCTGGCCGCAGTTTCGTTTTTCAGCGGAAAATAGCCAACGAGCGTAAGTGAAAGTTATACGGGCTTTTCCTTTCACGTCGTGTTCATACCATGAGAGAGAAAGAGAGAGAGAGAGAGAGAGAGAGAGAGAGAGACAGAGAGAAAACTGCGGAAGGGAAAACGCACACGAGACGTAACGAAACCACTCGTTCCGTCGGCTCTCCGCGTATGAAGTTCGCTTTAATGCGTTCGAGAATAGGGCCTTCCTTTCAACCACTCCCGTTTTACTTGTTTTTTTTTTCTTCTTTTTTTCTCTCTCTTTCTTTTATACTTTTTGTGTTACAGGAAGTAGGTAGACGCGAGCGAGAAAATGCGGTGAATACGCATTTCCTACGAGTATTAACGTTATGAGCATCGCGAAAAGATCGTCGCGAGTATCCGGACGTGTTGGGAAGTCGCTCAAATTATACAATGCAAAACCACGCGAAGAAGAGAAAGAAGAAACATAGAAATAGAGGGAACGTGAATTTTACAAGGCTCTGGGATATACAGGATGTAGCATTAAAATGGTACCACCTGAATATTTTTCTTGTTTATTGATGTAAAAGTATGTTAGGGTGAAGTTTTCGGAGACCATTTCGCAGATAAAAATTGTTGAAAGATTTTTTCCCGTAAAGGTACGGCAGCTCGTTTTATAAACATTCGAATGTTGAATTATTTATCGAATTTCTTGTTGAATACTTGTAATCGATCGGATCGAAGTTTCGATCGATTCGAGAATGAAACTTTATTCTAATTTCGAAATATCGAACGAAACGTTTCGAACCAGGAAAATTCCCACGTTTTATCGATAAAACAGCTATATATCTATAGATTCGTATTGACATTAAATCATGTCGAAGGTACATACGACGAGTGCGGCAAATAAATTTCTAGAAAAATACAAACGTAACGATCGTATCGTTTACGCGAAATGAAATAAAAATGTTTTAATAACGTAAACGCGACGTGATCCGACTTTGAGTTTTTTCTTTCCGCTGTTTCCGTTCAGTTTCTATTGATTATAATTTTAATACGTGGATAATTTTTCGTTGATAATTTTTCTGTGAAAATCGTTTCTTCACGATCACGGTATTTTATATTTTTACAGCATCGATATCTGAGAAGACTAAGATAAATTTCTATAAAAATTGAAATAGATAAAAGAAAATGAAACAAACTTTCATTTTTTATCTTTTCGCAATTATAAATAAAGAACGAAGAAAACCGCACATTTCCATTACAGGAATAGTAACGAACTACGAGGATTTACCGCATTCAAATTCTTGAGAGCGAGAAAGAAAGAGAGAGAGAGAGAGAGAGAGAGAAAGAGAGAGCATCGACGAGATTTGCAAATCAGATTCTATCGAATGGCGTTCATTGTTTATCGTTGTAACTGTAAATTTTCAACACTCGAACAACGTTTTATAATATATCATCGCGACGTAGAAACGATTGGAGGCTTTTGCGAGTTTCACTTGGTAGTTCGCGGTGGTCAACGATCACGAAGGTACAAGAGAGCTAATAAATAAAACGGTTCGATTGGTCGATCTCTCGCGTATCTCGTTTCCGTGTAAATCTATTTTTACAGCGGCTCCTACGGACATTTGACGTAAATCCCTGTGCCTCGCCTCGTTTGCATACTTTTCGAAGTATTCTGTGGATTCCACACACTTTGCTATCTTCTCTCTCTCTCTCTCTCTCTCCCTCTCTCTCTCTCTCTCTCTCTCTCTCTCTCTCTCTCTCTGTCTGTCTTTCTCTCTCTCCTCTTTGTCTCTGTCTATCTGTCTCTGTCTCTGTCTAGCAGCAGCAGCAGCAGCAGTAGATCCGATTAACGGATGTATCAGATATTGCACGCCCTCCTGCCTGCAAGTATTAAACGTTACAAGGGGATATGCACGCGCTTCTATACACACCCACGTATACATCTATGTACATAGTTACACATATACGTTTCGTTATACACATATGTTTACGCCTTATCCTTGTGGTTGTACATTTTCAAGGATAATAGATAACCTTACGGGGCTAGCCCGTGGGGACCAGGTTGCCATGGGAATAAGCCAGCGACCTCTAATGGAGATGGATTTCCGCATCGGTGGATGTAACCTCGCTGGATGACAGATAAGCTTCGAAATTTTACATTCCACCTTTCTATGTGTTGCTTTCGCGGTGCTCATAGACCACCCCCGTGATACATACCTCCTTGTTACGTTACGAACGAACGTGATTTGTCGAAGAAGAGGAATATGGAATGTGGATAAGGTGGATACGATATGAAACTGTATGATGGATCCTATATGATGGAGTAAACTAGTAGGTTTCGATACATAGCTTTTTATCAATGGTTATTACCTTCTTGAACATTTATATATATATATATATATATATATATATATATATATATGGGTGTTAGAAAAACGAATACAGAAAGCATACTATGTAATAATCATTAAGTTGATAATGGATAAAAATATATCGGCATGAATCGAAAAATTGCATAATAATATTATCATATATGATTTATGAACGCTTAGATGTAGAAATCACTGGAGAGACGTATGTCTCTTTAAAAGACAAGAACTTGTGAGAGAGCTTTGACTTTAAACGCCAACGCTATTTGCTATCGTAATAGAGCGTAACGGAGCAGTCATCGACCGATTGATGCGTCTACAAAAGCATCTCTTTTCTTCTTTTCTCTTCTCTTCTCTTTGAATGACTACGACCATCGAAATGTTGGTTCTTGCCTTTCACGCTTTATTTGTTCTCCCCGACAGGATCGAGAGAAGTGTTTGTCTGAGAACTCGAGTGACTCACTCGATCATGAATAAGATTCAATCAAATCGAGAAGTGAAGAACGAGGTTGCATTGATTAACGTTCCTTTTTAGAGAATTAGAGAATTAGAATAGATTTCCATGAAATTTCATAGACTTGGGGAAGATCCTCCCACACCTTTTAATTTTGCTGTCGACGATAACGAATTACACGAGAAAAAAAAAGACAACGAAATAGAAAAAAGAAAAACGATGTCGATCGATTCGTTCGTAACGAACGAAGTCGATGGAATTTTTTGACGAAACTCGTTCGTCCCGTTTGAAACGGGATCGATTAGGATGTCAATTAGGCTGTACAAAGGGATCGATTATAAAATGCATTTCGTTGCAAAAGAGATTAATCATGGATGCGTGACGTTGGCATGCATCGGTAGTCCTCTAAGTAGAGACAGGACAGTCGAGGGTTATCGGCATGCTATTAACTTCCGGATGTTTGAACTACATTGTCCGTTGACAGCAGGGACATTAATTTGTCCGGCGCATGGTATGAATCATTCGAGTTCAAGAACGGAAACTATTGCGTGATCCATTAAGGAAATACAATTTCGTATCGTAATATTATGATTTTCTCTTCTAAAATGGCGCGAGTTTTCGCTCTCTTCGAATTATCTTTTAGTATATAGAGTTGAATTGGAGTTTTCAATAAACAATGCAACGAGAACAGTGATATCATTAGTCTCGATACGCATAAACATTACCGCTGAGTAGCGTATATCGATATTTTCCATTGTAGAATAAAACTACAATGATTAAAAAAAAAGTAAGTTTCGTCTACTACTGAGAATATGGGTATATTTGGACTGTAATAATAATGTTATGAAATATCGTATTATTCTGAGTTTCCATATTTCAACGTATATCGTAACGGACTACTGTTAAATTATAATTCTGCTTGTAGTGAATTAATTAGTTAGTTATATCAACAAAACTCATGAATTATTAATACAATCGCGTAATTATATATAACGTTTTACATAATATTATCCTGGTTAAACGATTTTCACGATTTCTCATGATTTTATGAAACTGGTTAGACTTTTTCATTTTTCAGTAGAACTTGTAGGGCCATTATTCCGGCATATTAGACAAGAATTTAATAACGTGCCAATATGTTTTACGTGACAACCCCTCGTATGACACAGGAGTGAAGGCCACCTAGAGGGAATGAATGCAGAGACTACGTAATAAATCAGGCAGGAGAGTAGACATACCGCGACGTTGGAAACATTTTCAAGCTTCTGGTTTAAGGGTCGTATGAACACTTTCATCGGTCGTCTTTTTAAGTTTATGAAATATTTGCGTTCAAAGCAAGATAACGGATTCCTCGTACAAAAATGTATTAACCAAGTGAATAATATATTTTTTTATAAGAGGAAAAAAGAGGAAAAACGATTAACTTCGTTATTGTTTAAATGTTATTATTTAAATCGTTCTTCTTTGTTGTAGTTTATTAAATAATTTTCGTCCGGATTGCGTAGCATACTTCCCTGTGTCAGAGCCATTTCTTCAGTCGAAAGTAAATACTGACATCAACGGCAGTTACGATTTGAATTATTAATACTAACTTCCTACGAATATAGCTGGAAGATTTGTATTTCTCATATATTTACGACACATACATATTTTGTCACCCCTTGTAGTTCAGTAAATGTACGCGATTTCTTACCCCATATAAATATTCGAAGGGAAGTTTAACTAAAGGAGAATTATTATCTTCTACTTAAGAACAAAATTCTATGCATTATGCGATCCAAAAAAATTCGTGTGTTTCAAAATTAATATCTTTTTATATTGGCTCATTTACTCGAAATATAGTACTCGATTATGGGAAAGAATGAGATTTAACGATTAATTAAAAGAAGTAGGAAGCAATAGGGGAAAGATTAAAAGGGCCAAGAGCGACGAAGGGTTTGAGAAAAAAAAAGGAATATGATGAGAAAGAAAAAGGGGGAGAGATGGAGGAAAAGAAAGAGAGAGAAAGAGAAAGAGACAGAAAATGAGAGAGAGAGAGAGAGAGAGAGAGAGAGAAAGTGAGAGAATGAAAAGGAAAGCAGAGGGAGTAGAAGGAACTGTATATAATAAATGAGCAACGACAATGATATGCACATTTATATATTTACGTTGTTGCGAAACTTAATTATGATCGTCAACAATTATTTGTGAAAATCATTACCAGTTGGCTGCTTTTACACGATTGTACTAAATTGGAATGGAAACACGATGGAAGCTGAAAGGACGAAGGGTAGGAAGAGAGGGCTTCCCTTATTATAAGGCATTCTTATTATAAGAAGGTTCCCTAATTATTGTCGTGACTTAAGGAGGAAGGACTCGCCTCCTTGAAGCCACTCGGAGTACATTAAATTACGTGCTCACCGTCTTCGTCCTCGTCGTCTGCTCGACAGAACATTCGTATTAAAATGCCTCCTTGTATTACATATATATATATATATATATATATATATATATGTATGAATGTATATGTATATAAATTATATAGACGTATTTACATATTGAAAATATTATCATCTACCTTTTAGAATATTTACACGGAAATTCATGCAAGAACGGAATTCATTTACTCTTTTAATATATGGATCTTGTTTAACCATAAATCGATCAAGAATGAAATTAAAATAATCTAAGTAGAAATAAGTTACAATCCAATAAGTTAGTTTTAGTTGGACGTAGACAAATTTAATTTATTTTTTAATAAATCGAGATCTTTCGAGAATGTAATTTAAAAGAAAAATAAAATTACAAAGAGCGCATGTCAATTCGATAAAATCGGTATCGATCGAAGATCGTACCAAGGCGAGGCACGGCGCGACGATACGTCGTTAAATCAAAGTAATTAACCTCATTACGATGCTTATAGCTAAATTACTTTGCACACACAGCTAATTTGCATCGGACAGAGAGAGATTGAACGTCCGTTCATTAACTTGTAATAACGTAGCTTTATATATAGATCGCAAGAAACGCGAGACTTCCTCGAAAGCCAACGATCCCAGTAATAGGTATCTCCAAGTATGGTTTATAATATTATTTTTAAAAAATACAAGATTTATAAACAAATAATTTATTTTCTCGCACGTAACCGAATGAAATGTTAATCGTTGAAGTAGTTAACAACATATCAACAAGTATTAACGACAAGCTTAAGTAGTTAATAACATATATTTAAATCAGAAAGTTCGTTCGATGGACTATTTTGTATTATTAATAGAATTATTAAAATCAAAGATTTTCAAATCAAATTTATTATATAAAATTAAATTAACATTATTATTTTTTATATTAATATTTAATATATAAACCGGTTTATATGCTTTTATATATATTTTATATATATGCATATATGTAAAAGCACATAAACCGATTCAACCTGAAAATTGCTTGCAGGTAAACGATATGTAAATTTCAGAACACATTGAATGAGTTCTGATAGGGCAATCCTCGAACCAAGAACGAAAGCAAGAGCTTCGCAGACTGAACTTTACAACGTGGTATTAGTCTCGGTCGTTCGATTCATATTGTTCACTGAGGTCCCGTCGCGTCGTTACCCTCGTCGTTTCTCTCTCCCCATTCCATTAACCCCATGAACCAACATGGCCGTGGCCATGCCGTAACCCTCGACGACCATTGACATTTTCCTTGCCCCCTACCGGGCAGTACACTCTGTCACGGACCACGTCATGCTTAACACTACGATCGACTTTTCTGTCATTCGCGTTACGTCTATTATCGCTTACACGGCCGATCGATCAACTGTAATTCACCAACAAAATACAACGAGTAGCTATATTTGTTATGTATATGACAAAGTCTGATCAGGGCCTAAATAAATTTTAAGAAATTTGTTCTAATCAATGTTTTCTTATCAAAAGATAAGTAGATTATAATTTAATGCTGAACATGTTTGATATTAAAAGGAAAAGAGAGAGAGAGAGAAAGAGAGAGAGAGAGAGAGAGAGAGAGAGAGAGAGAGAGAGAGAGAGAAGAAACTAATTCCTAAATGATAGAGATTTTATAAATCGTTTATATAAATTCTTTATTAAAAAGTGAAGAGCTCTTTCGAGATGTGCATAATGATTATGGCTCGTCTCAAAAGCGGGTACGAAGAAAATCTTTTTAGAAGTTACAACAGCTCGAAGAGAGATACAGAAAGTTTGTTGTCCTTCTCAACTTGGATCATACTTTTAATTTATATTTCTCCAACCGTACAGGGCACAGTAACGGATTTTTCATTAATCATCGTTGCATTGCTCATTTTATAACTCGTGAATAATAAGACGACACGCTTTTGAAGATGATACGAAAATTGAAAAAGAGAAAAGAGAAAGAGTAAAAGAGAAATAGAAAGAAAGAGAGAAAGAGAAAAGAAAAAGAGAAAAGAAAAGAAAAATCATTTTTCAATTTGTATCTTTTTCCTTTTTTTATTCTTTTTATTCTTATATATTGAACTCTTATTATTATTATTATTATTTCCCATCTACCACGACTGTTATCGTTTGAAATCCCTCGTGAATCACGGTATGCTCTTGACATCGAAGTTCCTGCCCTTTTCCTTCGACCGAAGTATAGCTAACTTCACACACATACACACACACACGCGCACACACACACATACGCACATATACGAACGTATACAGAAAGCAAAGTACGACGATGGTGGCCCGTCTCAACATCGGCTTTTCTTGCCTGTGCAGGCTCCCATCGTAAGAGAGATTTTGCATATTCAAACGTAGAACGGCGGGCCTGAAGCTGACTGCACCTCCCGCTTGGGTTCCGTTACCTACGCCTTCCTTTTAATTATTGCGATTAATTAAGTCGTAACAAGTCTGCGTTAGTAAGGAATAGCTTGCTTCGTGAACGTTTCCAACGAGTCGTCCATGCTGATGGTGATGGTGATGATGGAAGTAGTAGTGTTTTGGTGAATGGTAAAAGGAACGGTAGAAGGAGGTAAGGGAGAAGGGTGAATTCATTATAGGCATCGTTAGTTGCCTTCGTGCTTTCGAACCGTATCAAACGAATTGTTCATAACAATCACATTCCATTAATCCTTTAACACTTCGTTATACTTTGGAATTGCCAAGATTTCTTCTTTTTTTTCTCGACTGAGAAATTGTTAAATCGTATTTTATTTCGTTAGATTCGATATTTTAATTTGTAACTTATACGTCATAGATCAAATTACTTATACCTCTTCTTATACCTACCTAGGTAGATAGATCTTTTCCATAGAGTTAATCCCGTCTTTTAATCTCGTTATTTGTTAGTTAAAGTTTTGCTGCAACTGAGTCAGAGCGCTCGAGTATGAGAAAATGAAATAAAATACTCTAGTATTTTACCACAATGACACGGAAGGCAGACTTCTCTTAAACTTTCCTTGAAATCCGTGAGTTAGGTTACGAGCACCTACTCTTACTCCTTACTTTTACTTTTACTTTTATTCTATTGCATTTTACAAACAAAGTTTAGATAGAGCAAAAATGCACGACGTTTGCGACCATCTCTTAGAGATTTAGAAACCGATTTTACGAAAATAAATCAAACTAACGAGCAAGGAATCGAACTGACGAAAAGAAATTGAATACTTTTCGAGAAAGAAATGAAATATACAATAAAATATCTGTAAAATCGAAAAGTGAAAGTTAGCTTGAAACGTTCGAAAGAGAAGAGAGGAGAGAGAAATGTAGAGAAGAGCGCATCCGTGGACCGTCAACGGGACCATATTTCATATTCAGCGACCCGTAACCCTTGCAATCTTCGAGTGGAGGGTGGGCTAACTGGCCGGACGCCTCTGAAATTGAATCCACAATCCAACTTGGAGAATCACCTAGCCACGGTGTAACGTATGCATTGGTTTGAGTAAATGGACGAAGGTGGTCCTCTATCCCTCTATTCTCTCTCTTTCTCTCTCTCTCTCTCTCTTTCTATTTCCCTCCCATCGTAATTTCATTCTCTCTCACACACTATGATTTCCTACTTGTACTTGCGCATTTTACAGAGATTCTTCTTTGTCTCTTTTTCGTTTTATTTCTGTCTCCTCTTTCTCTCTCTTTCTCTTTTCTTTTTTCTCTCTCTCTCTCTCTCTCTTTCTCTCAATCTCTCAGCAAGCTGGTCTGCTCATTGGGAGGGGTATCGAGAGTAGCTCGATACTTTCTGCACGTGATACAGGTTTCGTCCTCATTGGACTCCACCCACGTTTCGTGTTGCTAATCCGCTTTGTCGACCGTAACGTATGTACGTCTCGCGCAAGTGCAGCGAAAAGAGGAAGAGGAGAAGAGAGAGAAAGAGAACAACGAAGAGACTCACGACCTATTCGTCGAATTCACTTTTTTTTTCTCTTGCTTGACGCACATTTGGATTTGGCTAACGAACCACGCGTACCTACCTGAACATTATCTCACTGTTAGCTTACAGTCCAGTACTATGTTCGGATTTTCTTGTTACTTTTTGCTTTTCTTTTTTCCCCTACGTTATGCTTTTCTACGTATCAGCTTTTATTTTTCCTTTTCTTTTTAACATACGTTCGTTACGACAATTTCACAGTACATGATAATGCGTTTTAACGATCATAATCTTCGTACTCGTTTAAATAAAAATTTTGCTCCCATATGAAAGTAATTTTACATAGATACTCATCGTACGTTTGATCGTCCGCGTTTCGCTTTGTACGTAAACGTGGTTATTTCGCATATAGGTATCCACGTATGGTGGCTTACGGATTCATTTATTCGGACGCAAAAATTCAATTCCTTTTATTTCTCGTTGATTTGTCCGCTGTCAGCGAAGTGCTCTTATAATGCGGAGCTATTACCGGTTCAGCACGAACTTTTAATTAACGAGCGCTTTAAGCTGAAGTAATTGGAGTGGAACGATCTGTCATTGGTAGAGAAAAACAAAAAAAAAGAAAATTCAAAGCAAATATGCGAATCGATTTATTTCCCGAGTCCCGTGTCTACGATAGTAATCAATGGCACGAATAGTTCACACCTACGACGACGTGCTGAAGACGATCGCGTTAAGTTTGATACAGTTTTTCATTTGAAATATGTATATCGCAAATGAAAAGTATCGAAATCTTCTGGAAGATATAAGAAAAGACAAAATGCAGAAAAAATCGTCATATTTTTTCTTTTGAACGAAATAATTTTTATATATCATCTATAATGTATATATATATTTTTTTAAATATATATATTCACATATCAAGAAAACTGCTGAACGTATCACAAAATTTGTGTTCGTGTTATAGATATAAAAGCCGTACTCAATGTTTCCCTCTCAAAGGGATAGCAATTATTTTGCCATTTTCAGCGCGTAATCGTGCGGCTTCGATTTCTGTTTGCCCTCGCAGTTGAAAACCGTAAAAATGGAAGCGAATCGCGATACGCTTACTTTCTCATGCAATATACATTTCGCGATTTATCGTTACGGCCGTTAATTGGCCAAAGTCGGAGGATCGACAGCGATCTCAATAATTATCTTCTTGTCAGTGCCAGAGAAGCGCTTTAATTAAACGAAGGAGCCATTCTTATTGCCAATTACAAAGATGCTGTAAACGGATCTTTTCCTACTTCTCGAACTGAGAGTGTCCAAGGAGAACTTTCGATGGATCGAGATCGAACGCTCGAAGAGATGAACACGAAAAGAAAGAGGAGAAGGAGAAGATGGCTAAGAAGAGATAGAAGAAGGAGGGAAAAGTGGATGATTGTCGACGGTAGACATTGAAAATAAGAAGAAATCAATTAAAAATTAACGCCAACGAATTATTAAGAAACACTCCGAGACTCTTGGAGCCTTACCGATACGAACTTACTACGAATTGGGTACGGCCGACGTGGATAAAGTTTTGTGGGACAAGGGGATGGAATTGCTCAAGAATGAAATAACTTTGAACTCGTTACTTTCTTTCCTTAAAAACTTTCAACTCTTCAAGTTACTCGTCGAGATTGTTATTAACCGTGGAAAGTGGAATTAAAAATTTTCCTTGCATCATCTAATATCTCTGTCGTAAAGACTCTGTCGTTCGTTTACGAAAATAGATAAGTATTTATATCGATCGATTAATTCGATTAATTGTAAGTCATTCCAGAGCCGAGCTTTATTAAATTTCGACAAATTTCAATGCCACGAAAGTACCGAATTAACCAATCTATAAACTATACTCTCTTAAGAAGATTCGAAGCTTCTTACAAAAAAATGTATTCTCTTAAATTGGTTCAATAATCCATTCGAGTTTCTTTCGTAAAAGGATGTCGGAACCTCCCTCGTTCTTGAAAGAAAAAGGAAAAGAAGAAAAAAAAGAAGAAAAAACGGGCAAACTTTTCGTTTGTTTAAGGAAACCACCAGACGTGGTTAGGAATACGTGAAAGAGGCGTGGTAACCCTCATCACCCCTTTGGACTCCGCAACCCTCATCGACGTACAACCAAATATCCCTCTTTCCTTCCTCCCTTCCGTTCTTCGTCGCGTTTCGTATGCAGCCAAACACGTTGAGCCATTCGCACGCGAAATTTATTCATCGGGCCACCCTTGCTTCGATTCTCCATTTCTCTCTCACTCTTGTTACTCATCCCAGAGAAACGAAACAGCTCGCGATCTGTTTAGGGTCGATGAAGAATTTACCGAACCGCGTCGACCTGTTGGGTATTTTGTGCCAGCCCCTATCGTGTTACGTCGATAAATTCGTCCCGTTCAAGTGGCATTCACTCATCTCTTCTCTCTCTCTCTCTCTCTCTCTCTCTCTCTCTCTCTGTCTCTCTCAGTTCGTCATTCACTTATCGAAAATCATTACGCTTTTAAAAGTGGATCATGTTTAGAGTTTTCAGGCCAACCTTGTTTGTAATATTATCGATCGATTCAATCTTTTAATTAGAACATTCATTATTTAGGTCATACATATTTTCTTTCTGTTATACATAATTATTATAGCCAATACACAAATACAAATATTTCTCTCGATACCTACTAGTGTAAAAATAGAATCAAATTGAAATGATACGATGTATGCATATTTTGAAAGGTATCGATCGATCGAAACGTTTACACTTGGGAAAACCTAGTACAACTAAATCGTGGTGTTACAAGAGAAGGAAATAAATGCAGAGTGCAAGGACTTAACGAGCGACGATATTCAGAGATATATTATTTCGTCGCCTAGCAATTCAACCTCGTACATATTCATAGATCGCCTGAAATTTTTCGTAATATGCATACACACACGTAGATGTGTCTTTGTATGTGTAGCTATACAAATTTACACATACACATGTACATACATATATATACAATATATATGTATATCGTAGACAGGAAGTCGTGGGTCGACGTTAGTTCCGAATAGACTTCTTCTCAAGAAGTGTTTTTCTGGAGACGGTCGAAAAACCACAGCGAGTTCACCGGAGGTTGGCGACAAAGAATATTTATTAAGGAAAGGGAAAGAAAGAACGGCGCGAGGAGAGGACGCGAACGACACATGGCTTTACTTTTGGTTTGAGAGGACTCGCCAAGCTTTCAAGGAACTTTTAGAGATTTTCATGAGGCTTACCAGCGCACGTTACGTTTCTGTACCTTCGTGAATCTCAAACGACTAATAGCGTGCAAAGTACATGTTCCGTCTTTGCTTTCCTCGCGTTTAAGAAACTCAACTTTAAGTCTCTCTCTCTCTCTCTCTCTCTCTCTCTCTCTCTCTCTCTCTCTCTCTCTCTCTTTCTCTTTTTTTCTCTCTTTCGCCGTTCTTTTCTCCTTCACTTCTACGCCTTCTTCGCCCTTTTGATGTTGATATTTTTTCTTTTTTTTCACTTTTACGAATAAGTCGACGTGAGTAATAATTAAGAAGGAGAAAAGAGGAAAAAGTTTTCCGCCGAAAGGAAGTACAAAGAATGGTCGTCCTTGCTTCGGTGGTGACAAAGATAATTGAAATTTTTTTGGCGCATGTTCGTTCCTTTGTTTGTAGTCACGACCATAATAAAGAGAGTTCTTCGTTTATTTTTCTTCTTTTTTTTTTAATTATTATTTTAATTTAATATTGTCAAATAGATGTAATCCATCGATGAAGGATCTTAATTTGGACAATGAAACTTACACGTTTCAGAACAGAAACAAGGCATTAAAGTTTAGTTGAAGATTTAAAGCTTCAAAGTTTTGTTTGAAAATCCCTTAATTAGATAGCCATGACGACGATCTCCGAGATATAACAAAGTTCTATGAGTGACACGCGTGGGAATCGAAAATGCCGGTTTCCTCGTGCAACATCGAACTTTCGAGCTTCGCTTTAACTTCGAGCTACCACGATGAAACGTAGAAGTTTCGAACGCTCGACTAATTTCCATGAAGAATTTATCGTCTCGAATCTTTCAATTTTAATGGTTATTCGATCGATTATTGTGCCGTTTTTTATTTTATCGTTTTATATTTTCTGATGTGCATTAATGCAAAACTTAAAGAAAAAAAGAAACGGATGCATTACATAAAAAAAATATAACGATAGATCTTTAAATGTTGGAAAGAAGTGTTTTATTCTTCTTCCTAAAGAAAAGTTTCTAGTAGTACTACAAGCTTTCAAAGTTACAGACCGTAGATATTTAACTAAGTAACAAAGTTTGTTAATAAGAAATAACAAAGAAATAATACGAAATATAAAAGAATATAAATGGAATAAAATATAAAAACTGATTATGATTATTTAACTATCTCATAAATAGTGATAGATACTATATTTTCTGTGCGATGGACATTATCCGATATTTAGTATAGCAGTTTATAATGTACTATGGTTGATAGTGTTGCGTTTTATGGCGGTCGATGCGGTGACAGATTGACCAGTAGGACCAGATAAACTAGGGATCAGTGTGGTTTGGTTAGGATCGGATCGATCAGGAGCAGCAGATCGGATTAGAATCTAGAACCGATTAGTATTCGGTTTAGCTTAAGAACGAAGTTTTACGGAATGGAATGCTCTTCGGGAGAATTAGATTCAGTTTAGGAACGGTGACAGTAATCACACACTTGTTGGTAAAGATTAGCTTGGATGGATTAGGTTCGCCAAAGATAATGACGATCGACATTCGTCATTTCTTGATTTGAAAAAGATTGAGATTTTCTTTGGAACATGATACACTTTATAAAATGATACACTATTTTTACAATTTTTTATCTATTATATGTGTATGTAAAAAAAAAGTTATAATTCTACATTCTAAAATTTCTTTTGAATTTATCATAACGAGACAAATCTTCAAAACGTGAAACAGAAATAATTAGCAGAAAACACTAATTACGTTGTAGTCCTATGTTCTTTCCGTGTAATGTGCGTAACGCTTTTAAGGGTCTCATATTGCTAATTTTGTAAGGGTAGGACACACCTGCAGGTGTGTAAAAGAGAAAGATAGAAGGTTCACGTGGGTTATCTGTTTCACCCTCTATCTCGTAAATACCCCAGCTTGGTAACCGACTGGGGTGTTAGCAAACGGTTATCTGGACACACTTTAGCACGACATCTCTTTCTCTATGTACATATGTAGTTATATTCCCGGAGTATTTAATTGCTTTTTCTATTTCGTGGCTCACGTATACGGCAACTGATTTGCGGCGGACCGTTGCCATATTAATTTCTCTCTATCCACGCCATAAGCCCTTTTTCGTTCTCGATAAAAGAGAACCGTAAAGCCATCGTTATAGTTTCCCGGGTTAAAATGAATCCTTCCACTAGGTATTATTACCAAGGATAAAGTTGTAATTTTCGAGGAACGTAATTACATTTAGGGTTGAAAAATTGATCATAGATGAGAAAATGCACGTTTCGAGTACTTGCAACTTTCTAATCTGTTTTTCTACTGGAAAATCGATCGGCGTTGTTTGAAAGTACGCGCGTCTTGGCGATGACTATCGAGAGTAATCGAATACCGGATGGATAAACTGAAAAAGCAAAAACGAGAGAGAAAGAAGGAGAGAAAGAGAAACGGAAAGAGAAAAAGAAAAAAGTGATAGCATTACCAGGTCAGATACTTTCGTTTCTTCGATTTTCCTTCGCTTTTAAGAACAGCTTGCGCCTACGACGAAACCGAGTTACACAGTTCCTCCAAGTAGAAAACTTTTGAGTATCCGTAGTCGAATAGACCATATTGGACTCTTTTTACCTTGCCTCTATTTCTCTTTGCTCCTATTTTATCTACTATCGGTAAAGGATGAAGATTTGTGTTCATCGAAGTGCACTTTCAAATTAAACTTCCTTCGTTCGACTGATGCGCGATCGTTTTATATTATTATTGATAATTATTTCGAAATTGATCGATGGAATAAAACGATTTCATGTAATTACTAAGAAAACGTTGCAAACGTTGTGAAATTAATAGAAAAAGAAGATTATACATCACATAGAATTAATTTAATATAAAAACGAATCATGTCGTTCGTAGAAAATAAAAGAAGAAAAAAAGAAAAAGGGAACAGTTCCTCGAAGATTTATCGAAAATACTCTCGGAAAATCACCGAATAGTTATCGATCGAATCGATTCACCTATCGCGATTAGAATAGTTTATGGTTAAAATGTGAGGGTATAAAGTAACGTAGAACTGGGTTAACGAGAACGCATACTAGCGCGGTTGGATAGAAAAGCGTTAGGTAAAAGGAGAAAATATTTTTGCGACGGGACTCTCGCCTCGAATTCTCTCGTTCGAGATCATTGTTACGTCGATCAATCGAGAAAAAAAAAGCATAGAGAAAGAGGAAGAGAGAGAAATAGAGAGAGTAAGAGAGAGACAGAGAAAGAGAGAGAGAAAGAGAGAAAGAGAGAAAGAGTTTGTATGTTCGGATGATAAAAGAGATCGGAAGCAGCATTGGCTCGGAACACACTTCGATTATTCAAAGCATGATTCTTTCGAAACGATTCTAGGATTCAGCGATCCTCGTTTAATGCCTGTACCATCGCTAGCCGTTCGCTATCTATGAACTCTTCGACTTGCCTATCAATGGAACTCGGATTTTCGTTTGTCAGGGGCAAGCTTTTATTCAGGCATGTCCATCGTTCGGTCGATCGACTCTTCTACAACTCCACTTCTCTTTCTGTCTAAATCTCTCCCCCCTCTTCCTCTCTTCTTCTCTATTTCTCTCTCTCTCTCTCTCTCTCTCTCTCTCTCTCTCTCTCTCTCTTTTCTATCTATCTATTCGTCTACCTCTTTCTCTGCCTAAAAAAATCGATCGTGTAGATTTTCTATCGGTGGTTAATCCCGATTCGTGATGTGCTATGGTGCAAACTCGTCGGAGTGTATAATAGATAAAGGGAGATAAGATAAAAATCAATTGTGTCGAATTGATTCTATAAAGAATATAAAAATCATTTAGTTCAGATATGCGCATTGTCCGTTTGATAAGATTAAAAATTGAAAGCCTATCAATCTATGTAGAATTATTAAAAAGTTGATGCAATTTGGAAGAATACAACGAGAATACACCTATGTAGTATAAAAAGTTAACGAACAAATTATCTTTTTGTGTGTGATCGTTCGATAAAAATATAATTTCAATCGTACTCTCGAATGAAAGTAAAATCGTTATATACGAGCAATGGATTTCGTACGTTTGAATATTTGAAAAAAATGTTAAAGTTAATCGAGTGTAATGAGTTAGACTATGAATAAAATTGTACGGTAGGGAGTATACGAGTATATATGTGCGGGTACGAGTGTGTACGGATTAACGGAAGAATCCTCTTGCAGGTTCGACGACCCTTCGGGCGGTGACGGGTGCCGTCGCAACGGACCGAAATTCCACGACGATTCCGCGTAGCATCGGCTTAATTCCTTTCACAGAGAACGCCGAAAAGTTTCTCTCGCGTTTATAAAATTGATGTTCGAGAACGTTGAACATGAGAGTAAGATGGGTACGTATACCATATATAGCATACGTATATATATCTATGTGTATGTATATATATATATATATATATATATATATATATATATATATATATTATATGTATGTGCGTCCGGCTGGTCGGTTCGATCGCGTGTATCAATCGGTGCAGCTAATTGATAATAACAGTGCTCTTTTAATGTCATCATCCCGGCTAATTAGGATGTGGGCCTCTCTCGTTCAATTACCGTCATGTTATTATGAAACCACTCGGCTCACCCTTTATCCTGTATCCTCCTCTTCTTCCCTTCCCTTCTTTTCATTCCCTCTCTCTCTCTTTCTTGCTCTCTTTCATTTGTGGGCCCTCTACTATCAGTCTCACGATATCTTTATTATATGGTACAGTCGAATTATAATAAATCGTTTCAAATGGACAATGCAAATCGTCGTCAAACGGAGTGCTTGTCATCTAAATGCTTCGTGATAACTTTCAATCGAAATGAAGATGAAAGAGTGTACTTGGAATTATACGCTATAATCAATCATTCGGTATACTTTGTTCTAGCTTGTTATGCACGTAACATCATGGATAGAAGCTCGTAGGATTAGACGAACGTTGCGGCAGCTGCACGATATTACGTTATTACACGTTAGATCGTGTTCCTAGTCGTTGTACAGAGTACGCTTATGATATTCAAAGTAAAGTAACGAAATTTGTTACCATATGCGTTCTAGGATATGCTCGTATAGTTTCTTCAAGAATATTGAATCATTAAACTTGATTTTTTATTCATTTTTGTACATTCAAAAATCACACTTCTTTTTTTTATTTACCTACATACCTATATTCATGTCTTATATATATATATATACATATTGTATTGTATATTTAAACTTAAATAAAAACTGGTCGGTGCATTTGAAAACGTTCGTCAAATATCAGTGTACCTTTTATAAGAGATCAGTGCTCGTATCAAAAACATGGCGTTTTGTGTAAAGAACGGATAAACGAAATTCTATGTCGTATTGATTTCGACGCTTCCCGTCGTTCCGATCCGACGAATTCGGCTCGCATCGAAGGGTTTATAAAAATCCACGCTACGATGTATTCTACCTACTCTTTCTATCTTCTTTCGAACGGAAGAGCGCGAATTCAGGCGGCTTATCTTCTTTCTTCGTTTCGACAGTCACATTTGATATCACAAAACCGTTCGAATAAAGTACGACGTTTAAAGATAAAAGTTTCATTCGGAGAACTCTACTTTTTCTTCCTTTTTCTAAATATTATTTCATATTTTCTTTACTAGTCGCTTGTTTTTTTAAATAGATTAAAGTCCAACATAAATAAGAATTTTTTCATCCATATTTAAATCTCTTATTTCTCGTTAGTTCGAGCTAACTTCAAATTACTTTATAAGTTAGATATATCCTGACTACGTCTATAATAATCACGGTTTGTTAACTAGAGATCAAAATAAATTTAATAAAATTTCTATATAGACATTCCGAGGAAATTAAATAAATTTAATTACACGAGTTTTTTCAATGGCTCAGATTTCCAATTAAAGAGAAGAACTAGTTAAAATGAATTATATTTTGATTTTAATTTAAATTCGTTAATTTAGAATGAGAAAATATATGGAAATGTGTAGTATCTCAAAGAACAAAAGTGTAATAATGAATATATTTACTGCGATGTAAGCAATCGTTACAAAGTGACCTCGATCAAGGTCGACGACGTATAATACCGATGTTCTTTGTTGATACTACAACACTCTCTACGAGAGAAAGTTCGAAACGAGTGTCATTATTCCGCCGAATGATCTCATACTTGAAAGGTCATTAAAGTAATTAGCAAATGGAGTAGCGGCTTCAATGGCTCTCTTGACATCCAATTACGCTTACGTTGTCGTCAATGATGTTTCATCGTCTCGAAGACGGGTCACTGAACGCGCGTGTATGTGTGTCCTCGCAATTACGTGTTCTTTGTGTTCATCGTGTAGATGAAAATTAGATCTTCTACCTAGTTATCGTCTCGGAGTGGATGCATTACTATAAACGATTTACGTAAGTACTTAACACTTACTCTACTGTTTCAAAAGAATTTTTATCATCTTCATTTTTTTTTTTTTTTAGAAATAAATTTTAGTGTAAACGTTTAAGTAGGTACATACAGTCGTCATTGCATCGATACTCGAAATAAATAGGTCAAGCGAAATTGTAACAAATTATTTTCGTTCTGGTTCTCATTACTTACGTTTAACAAGCTGGATAAGAGTGTATAGAAATGAGGCATATCTTAAAGCTCAGGTTATTAAAGATTTTTCAGCTTTTCATGCGGCATAGCTTTACAGCCCTTCTGAGACGCATGAGATTTGATTCTGACGCCTGTACTATGATACGCGAAAAAGTCTATCTTGCTTTTATGGATCTCTCGAAAGTTATACACATAGATATACCTACTTACAGAAACATCGAACTTCCATTCGTAAAGGAAAACACATTTTCTCGATATCGAAAATAATCCACTGATCACATACATGTATATACATACATGCATTTGTCCAATATATATGTATCGAAATATATCATGAGTTCGGAACATAAAAATTAATTTTTTGCAGAGTATTGCTAAAAATTCAAATCAATTGCAAACCATTGAAATGAAAAGAATTCTTACTTCAATGATATTATTTTGATAATATCAATAATTTTCAACAGAGAACGTCTTTTTATACTAATTATAGTGAAGAATGAATATTAATAAATTTTGTTATCGATATGATTGTAACATAAAATACAATGGTTGTTGACTAAATGGTTGTTAATGATCCTACGAACAATTTGATCGTAAGAAATACGTCGATATTGTATACGAGTTCTTTGATATAGGTATATTGAGTGAATGTGAATCGCTTTCATTGCATCGCGTTTACCCGATCGTGATGAAGAAAAGGAGTCGCTAAAAAAAGAAATACAGACGCTAGTCTGCACAGCAGAATTCTTATTACAAAGCAATAAGAATAATGAAAACAGGAGAAAGATTCTCGAATTGCTCTTGATGTCAAGATTCTTTCTCCCTTTTTCATCTTACGGCTCTTCAGCTTTCTCGGATATTAGCATCGTAACGGTCTGGGAAGAGAACGGTATAGAGAGAGAGAGAGAGAGAGAGAGAGAGAGAGAGAGAGAGAGAGAGAGAGAGAGAGAGAGAGAGGGAAAGAGAGAGATACAGAGTCATGCGAAACCTAAGGAAGCGTATAATCGAATAACCAAACTATTGCGTTTGCAGCTGTACGAGAATCAACGCATTATCTTTGCACACCTGCACGCACTCCGCACGTTTCTCATGATACGATTATATATACCGAATTTATAATCAGATTTAATAATCGTTAAATCGGATAACAAGGATTCGCGTTGTTTAAGCTATCGTTTCGGCCCTTTATCACGGCATGCAGGTTGACAAAAAGCGCGAAAGAGATATAGTAATATAGTAGGTATATACATTACGAGCGATTAAACGAAGCGGTTAAAGCAGAGCAGACTAATTGGTGGAATTTAATGAATATTCGGCATACTCCGCATAACCAATAGGGAAAGAGAGAGAAAGAGAGATATTTATCGATAGCTAATACAATTATTTCTCACTATTACATATTTAACATAGTATCAGATATCAATATAAACTATATTCAACCTGATTATTACGAGAAAGCAAAGATATTTTTAGTCGAAACAAAAAATTGATTTATTTTAATAAACGAAACGGAAAACAATTTCATCACTTTTCTGAACATACTATTAAAATTTTAAAATAGAAACTGGCTTTACGCTCGTTACAAGCAAATAAGAAACCAAATGGTATAAAAAAAGAAGTATTTTTCTCTTTCTCTCTCTGTTCTATCCTCGTTCACAATAGTAAATACTTAGTAATTAGCATGAAGGAAACAGGTCGCGCCGATAGCAAGACGCGATAAGGCTAATCGAATCACACTAGTAAATTACTTTCCACCTCCTGTTCGTGAAACGGGGATGCGTAATCAAATAACGTCCTTACAACGCGCGTAATTCGATTGCTTTCGAGGTGAAGAAGAAGAAGAAGTAGAAGAAGAAGACGATAGGCTGAGGACCGAAGACGATTTGAAAATCAAGAAGGAAGGGTGGACAAGAGAAGATGGAAGAAGGGCGGAATACCCTAAAGGACAATAACGACGGATGGTGTTGTACTTCCTGTCGGCGAGTGATCTCAAATTAGCGATTCCCAATCTACCCCGGGGCACTGAAATCACGCGGGAACGTTCTATCTCATTTTAGGATTCTTTCGTTTTACTAACGGCTTACTCGAACATAGATATTATTCATGAACCGTGGAACCTTGGTTGATGATCGTACACTGTTCTCTCTCACGTGTAGAATTATTTTACGAGATATTACTCTCTCTCTCTCTCTTTTTCTTTCTCTTTGATCTTTCTCGTATCTACATTGAATGTTCTTTGAAGAAGATACGTGTCGAGTAAGATAAAAGTATATTTATTCGTCGATTTTTCCTTTGGTCCAACTTTACGTTAACTTTCGAAAGATGGACAGAGAAGAACGTGAAGAATAAATAACTACGATGTAAAATTGTAATACGTTATCGTAATACGTTAGGAAAAAAAAAGTGGCGTTTAAAAATGGAACTATGAGAAGAAAGTTTAGGATAAGGACGAAATGTGACAATGGGTGATGCGAACGAATGAAAGCGAAGGAGAAAGAATGAAAGTGAACGCGGTAGAAGTGTCATTAGAACACTGCTTGGCTAACTTTCTCCGAGTGGTAAAGAGGAGAAAAGAAGAAAGGAAAAAAAAGACAAAAAAAAACAAAAGAGAGAAAAATGAGAAGGAAGAATGATAAAGAAGGAGGTGGAGCAAAAGCGTTGCCAAAGCAGAGATGAGCTTTTCTTCTACGAGATGGAGGATGCTATTGGGTCGAAGGGATGGTCCCGTGTCGTCGTGCTTGAAGGCATGTTGGAGAAAATCAAAGATGGCGGAGTGGGAAAGGGGATGGCATGTGCGACCGATTCTGGACCGCAGGAGAAACGAAAGAAAAAAAGGAGGAAAAAGAAATAGACAAGAAAAGAAGAAGAAATTAAGATGGAAAGAAATAAAGTGAAGGAAAGGTAAGAAGAAAAAGAAAAAGAGATAGGCAGAAAGAAAGAGAGAGAGAGAGAGAGAGAGAGAGAGAGGATGGATTGCTCACGGTCACTGTAGAGGAGGCGCTTAATTGTGTCGCGGAAATACTCAGACACAGGTGGATTCCTTTAATAATGTGCTCGACGGCGCGCTCGGCCGTTTCACCCTCTTGACGTTCTCTCCTTCTTCGTATCACCTACCCTTCTCACGAGTTTCGTTCTTCTTTGTGTACTTATATTCAAGCGAGCAAGTGAATAAGACCGACGCATACAGAGTCATTTCCGACTCGTTTGATACTTCTTCTTTTGGATTTTTGGTATTGTCTTTGCTCTTACACTATCTACTTCTATATATATATGTATATAGCCGCATCGATCATTGTTAATTGATTAATAGTATAAATTCATATTCAAAAATATATTGTCGATCGTAATTACATAAAAATTTATTGCGGCTATAAATATTCTCATATTTTTTTCGGATCACGGATATCGATACTTTCCTAGAAATACGATTTGGTTAATATATTCTATAACATCAAAGCTTTTTTCGAAATTGCTCTCTTAGGAAGATACCAAGATGGCACATCTGTTGCTGGGACACAAATCGATGTCCCTCCAAGGCAAACACTCGGAAGCGTGTCGCGCTTCCATCAGCAAACAGACCATCACCACTCGACGAACCAGTTTCGTCGTCTAACTAACGGATCGATGTTTTTCTTCTCCAACTTATCAAACCTACTTATAATCATTCCAATCAATTACAACAATTTCCAATCTGATCATATATAACATGAGATGAATTTTTGACGTTATTCGGACGATCATCGAATAGTAGATCAAAAGAAATTGTATTCCCGTTATATTTGCCGAAGGAAGTACAAAGGAAAGAGGAAGTTGTGCGAATGGAAGACGTTACGTATGTACAAAGTGACGTCTAAGTTGAAATCGACAAGTTCATAGGATCGACTCTTCGATGTATTTCTAGAGCTAACGGAGAACTCGGTGGTCGAAGTCAAGATACTTTGGTAGGATTCCAAAGTGATCGTTGTAGATAGAGTGAGAAAGAGAGGGAGAGAGAGAAAGAGTGAGTGAGTGAGAAACACAGAGAGGAAAGAGAGAGAGAGAGAGAGAGAGAGAGATACGACGACGACGACGTGGGGTGGATAGACGGAAGCTTTCCTTTATGGAGAGGGTGAAACGTTTCTTTGACGGATCATCCGAGCTCTAGTCAGTCGGCGACGTAATCTGTCTAGGCCTTGAGGCGTGGGCGTCGCTGCTCTCTCTCCCTATCACTCTCTTTCTCTTTCTCTTTCTCTTTCTCTCTCTATCTCTCTCTTTCTCTCTCACCCTTTCTCCTTCCTCCACTTTGTTTCTGGAAAGCAACGTAGGAGGGAAGATAAGAGATAGAAGGACCGATGCAGCCAGCTGCAGCTGCGCGAGTTCGAGCTTTGCTCTCATGATCCTTTCCTGATAAACTCCTGATAAAGTAAGTCATCATGCAATCGCTTCTTATTATTCCTTTTGAAGTTTCAACAATCCCTTAAAATTTTTAAAACACCTTCTTTACCTTCACGAAACTGACAAGATCGTAATATTGACACTTTTCAAACGATCGATCGATATTAATGAATTTTAATTGAAATTTTAGATATTTAGATAATCGATATAAAATAATATTTATTTTCTCTTCCTTCGTAGTTAATAGAAGAAATGAGAAATTAGAGTGAATCAGATCGATCGCATCCATACGTGCGATTTAAAACTCGTTTCGCGGAGCAATCTCGATCGTGCGAAACTTTTTCTACCTATACCGCACCGCTCTAACGAGAACTAATTTTCTCATGGGGCGGACCACGCGCACGCGGACTTCTAAGAATCTCCCACCCTGTAAATCGGCGCGCGACCCTCGCAAAAGAAAAAGGAGAAGAGCCGGAGGAGGAAGAAGAAGAAAGAGAAGAAGAAGAAGAAGAAGAAGAAGAACACGACGACGAGTGGACCACTCGGAGCCGGAAATTCTCGATCTCGTAACGCTGCGAAGCGATTGATGTAATGAATGTAATTTTACTTGGAGCAAAAGAACGCGTCTTACTCTGAGCAATTTGAGGACGAGGCGAGAGGAACAAAATAATAAGATTGGAGGAAATAATATAAAAAAGTTCGATAATAACGAGTTCGTGATGGAGGATCAACGGATTCCTTTAGAATTATCAGCACTTTTCTTTATTTTCTCTTTATCTTTGTTATTTATTTATTTATTTACTTATTTACTACGGAAAATTTTTCAAAACTCGTGTGTATCGTGTCTGTTGATTCGTCCTCGTAAATGTGAATCAATGAAAATTCGTATTTTTTAAATAAGGATACGTTATTATATTTTGCAAGAGGAAGGAGAACATATGTATTTCTCTCTCTCTCTCTCTCTCTCTCTCTCTCTCTCTCTCTTTCTCTCTCTCTCTTTCTTTCTCATACTTCCGGATCTCTTGTCGTTTCTTGATTAACGGCGTTCGATATTTCATTTCCTGCTACAAGTAAAATGCTGCCACGTAAAATGATTTAATGATGCGTTTCGATGTTCAACCACCATATTGATTCGTTTAACCACGCTACGAAATCCTCAATGAAATAAAACGATAAATCGATAAGATATTTCTTTTCGTTTGGGTTAGCTTATAGGTAATGGGATATTGTTTTAAAATACCTTTCATTTGTGCAGATAGAATTTTAATGAGGGTCGGCAAGTAAAAACAGTGAATCTAAATGCGGGAAATCAAAAACGTCTCGACGGGAACAGAAGTGATCTTCGTAAGTACAGAAAAAAAAACGAGCGAGCGAACGAGAGAGAGATATATATATATATATAGATAGATAGATAGAGAGAGAGAGAGAGAGAGAGAGAGAGAGAGAGAGAGAGAATGAGATGAGGGAGGAGAGGGAAAGTGAGCCATTAATTAATTGCCGTAATTTAAGCGGTCCACACCATAATTTATTCTTAGCTACCGCATAACGTTGCCGAATATTGATCGCCCGTTTCAAGCACGGCTTAATAAGCGTACATAAAATTTGCATAGCAAATAATGCCTCCATTACTCTATCAAACTTCCATCCGAATGCGCGGTTTCTCTCATTGGTATATAATTACATATGTATACATATAATATATATATATATATTTATGTATATATATGTATATGTATACACACATATATTTCTCCATATGCATTTCCTTGTGTCCACAAAATCCTGAGTCGTCATTATTCGCAACGACGCTCTTTTAACGTCGTATTGTCGATACGAAAAAAAGGAGTTGATTATTATGCGGTACCCTCGATGGTACACGTTCGTAATAATACTAATAATAATAATCATCATCATATTCCAGGCATATACGTCGACGTATATGCGACTTAATCGACGTATTCCTGCGTTTACTGATCAATGCGTTAATTAATGATCGCATTTTACAGGCGGCTACGAAAAGACAATCGTCGTATCAAAAGCCGATTCGCTATAATTCTCTTCGACGTATGACGCAGACGTTTGTTCTTCTACGCATTCCTACTCTTATACATACATACATATATGTAGATAGGGCGTTTAAATTCTAGACATAGAATCGAACACATTTTACGCAACGGAATGCTCGTTCGTTTTCTACCTATAATGAACGGTACGTTGCATAGAGAGCATCGACTAAACTTTATTTTCGTCGATTCGAATGGAGAATCGGTAAACCCTTGGAAAGAATTTTAATTGTGACTTGACTCTCCACCAGCAAAGATGCCATCTCTGTCGTGGCATTGACCTTTTCTCTCTTAGAAGAAAGACAGAGTAAAAGAAAGAGGAGAACTCTTTCTTTGTCTTGCGGGTACTTCGTCTCCGCAAAGAATTATTCGAAAAGTTTTTCGTTCCACGAGTAGATTACCTCTCCATTTCATTTTATTTCCTCGGATTCTTTTGGCATTCTCTCGTATGGACCTATCAATAGTACACTTGTTATCAATCGAAGTTCCCCATACACTTCACTTCCCGACCTTTCCTCTTACTTCGATATTACTTTTCATATTACGAGCTTTCTTTTTGTATAAAAAAAAAGGAAGAAAAACATTCTCTTCATTTTGAAGGAACGAGAAAAATCGGTAGAGATTTTCGACAATGAAATAGGAAACATTATTGTCTCTTAACGACTGTCTGGTCCATGTCGGTTTTCGTCGGCGAGCTTTGCAAGGAAGTTTTTTATCGCCACAAGTTTTCGAAAAACCTCGGACGTACGTACGTAGATCATATTCTACGTTTGTTATAAATGCGACCCTGTAAAAAATTCACCGACGAACGTGAACGAAGTAAAACACGGAGGAACGGAAAAAAATATTCGAGCGTAAAGGATGACGAACACAAAATATTTCGGGATGTAGGATTCGCGTGTGTAATAAAAACTGGTGCTTGGTACGCCGTCGGCATTGACTTTGGAGAATGATCTGAGGATTTTCGAGAGTCAAAGTCCGAAAAAGGGGGATGATATTTTAAAGGGGCATCGTGCGCGTCGGACGGTACGGTGCAATCTCCCCATTTACAATGGACCCGACTCGAGAGCAGGTCTAATATGCTTTAAACCGCCGACATCGAAAGGAGAGAAAGAGAAAAAGAGAGAAAGAGAGAGAGAGAGAGAGAGAGAGAGAGAGAGAGAGAGAGAGAGATAGGGGATGGGGAGAGACAGACGAACGGAAAACGGACGGATTGAGAAGAGTAAGGAGGGAATGGAGAGGTAAGAGGAAGGGATGAAAACCACGAATATTCATAATAGGAAGTCGAAGAGAAATAAGCTGACCCTGCAAACAGCCACTCGCACTTGGCACCGCCTGAATTCTCTGCGTTCGTTATGAGGACTCCTGGATCAACGATGGGAGACCGGAAAGAGAAAAAAAGAAAGAAGAAAAAGGATAAAAAAAAAGAAAAAAAAGAAGATGAAGAAGAAAGAAAGAGAGCTACGCCCCTTCTCTGCTATTCCTTTTTACGCACTTTTTTCCTTCTCGTCTTTGGTAGACTCCCGTCGAGGGCTCGTAGGATGGATTCGTTTCAGGATTGCGTTGGATTCGGACAGAGACAGGGCGTCGATGTCCGATTAAGAGATCGACCCTGTCTAACGCTTCTTGTTATTTCTTTCTCTTTTTTTTGCTTTTCCTTTTGCTTATGCTTTTCCTTTGAAGGAAATTCTGACGGAAAAATTTATCGGGTTTCTTGTGCATCGATTTCCGAACTGTGAATACAATTTTTACTAAAGACATCGGAAATAAATCTCTTTTCTTTCCTTTTGAATGATCTATGAAAAAAGAAAGTGGTTTTTCTAGTAATCAAAGATTTCGTCGATTGATGAAAATTCTTTGATCGTGCGATATCATTCGTGCCAATATAGTTGTACGAGTCAGCGACGAAATAATTGCTTTGAAAGGATCAATAGGACCAAAGGAAAAGGGATGAAAAAATTCGTAGATGAAAAAATCTGACAAACATGAGAGAGAGAGAGAGAGAGAGAGAGAGAGAGAGAGAGAGAGAGAGAGAGAGAGAGAGAGAGAGAGAGAGAGAGAGAGAAAGAAGGAAAGTAAAAGAGGGAAAAGGGAGGGTCGAATTGAAAGAAAATGATAAAAAATGCAAGCGGTGTTGATTCGAAGGTCGAAAAAGGGAAAAAGACGACGATAATAGTAGGGAATAACAACAATAATAACAATAACAATAATGGGGTAGTCTTGCAAACGGGTTGTGAGAAAGAAAAAGATAGAGATAGAGAGAAAGAGAGAGAAAAGAGATTCGCTTGGGCTTGGTAATGGTCTCTTGATATTTTGATGGAGGTATACGCTATTTCTTTTCTCCGATGGCTTCTGATTCTTTCTCTCTCTCTCTCTCTCTCCCTCTCTCTCTCTCTCTCTCTTTCTCTCTGTCTATTTCTCTCGTTCATTCACTCTCGCACGTTTTTTCTCTTGTTCACTCCGGTCGCAGCTTTACCCTCATTTTCCGACATACAAAGGTCGTCATTATAAATTGATGAGGGCACCCTGACTCTCGCAAATCTATAACGGACTGTTTGTTTGGGTGAAATTGGAGGAAAACATTGCGGTGAGCACCACCCCGGGCGATATACGCCGACCGCAGACGCTTTGGGACGGGTTCGAGGCTCGATGGCTGACCCGACGCCTGTGGGGGTGGGAGAAAGGGGTGGATGAGAGGTGGTAGCTGCTAGCAAGAGTACCAGCGTTTTTCCGTCGCGTCGTTCTTTTTCGCGGATGCACACGCGTCCACTTCTTCTCTCTCCCTCTCTCTATCTCATTTTGTCTGTTTTGTTTTTTAGTTTTTTTTCTTTTTTTTTTTCCATTTTTTTCAAAGCCCCCTTTCCCGTCAAAAGTTTGTCGCGTCCGACGACACTTTACTCGGGCTACCGGTAGCCGAGCACCGTGCAAACAAATTTTAACAAGTTTCCAACGATTACGATGTTGTGTAAAAGCGGCCGCGGTTAATCGTGACGCTTTGACAGTCGTTTGGGCGTTCGTTTTGTTTAACGAGATAATGTGCAACGGTAACCGTATGTTTTCACAACTTGCTAATGAGATTGGTAATTAGGGAGAAATTCGTCGAAATATAAAAATTATCTTGATTACTTTGTAACGGAACTTCTCTCGGTTTGCACTTCTACCTATTGTTTTTTTCGAAACATTACCTACGCCTAATTAAGAATTTATAATATATAGAACTTATTTATCGTTCCATTTTGAAACCATTAATTATTATTTTGTATAAGGATTTTCTTTGTTCTATTCCTGCAATATCAGCCAATTATGAAGCTAACTGGCTCGTGCCGACGTCGTTTTCAAGCTCTTGCGAGCATCGACCGATTACGGGAGATAATTAAAAAGGTCGCACAAGGAGGATACGAATCTTGGAGAAAAAGAGATAGTTTCCCGGTTAGAACTGTCTCTTTTAATCAGAATTTTCATGAGCTCATCCGGACGAAAGAGTTACGTGATACTTTTCTTTGAGTTAAAAGGGAAAACCTTTTCCAACAATCTTCGAGCGAGAGAAAGTTAAAGAGAAAGAGAGAGAGAGAGAAAGAAAGACGTTTAAAACTTACTAAAATCTTTGTCCTAACGAAAAAAAAAGAAAAAAAATCAGTAGCCGAATAGCCTTCTTCTTTCTCGCAGAACACTTTCTTTTTTATAAACTCATCCCTTATATAACTCTGAACGAGAAAATGAAGACGAGTTACTAAATTTTTACAAGCGCAGAAATAGAAAACAACAAAGGGAAGGAATAAAAACGAGATAACAAAACTATAAGATCGTTACGATTCGTCGATTAAAATCGAATCAAATTCGAATCCTTCGTTAACTGTTTCAATCTTTTTAACTTGTTTAATAATCGTAAGTCGGAACGCTCGAAGACTCGAGTAGGTACTTTATTTTCCTTGCGAACTATGCGCGGGAAATCCTTAACGAAAGCCGTTTATAGCTCATTACGATCTCGTTTAGGAGATGAGAAACGAGGAAGATGGAGAAGAAGAAGAAGGAAGAGAAGAAGGAGGAAGAAAAGGAGGAGGAGAAACAGGAAGAAGAAGAGAACGGAAAGGCCAATGGAGAAACATCGTCGGATTTATGATCGTTTTACTAAAGCAGAATGATGGAAGAGTCGCTACCGTAAAAACCACTTGTCTTTCTCTTTTCTTCTCTTCGTCTCTCTCTCTCTCTCTCTCTTTTTCTTCCTTTCTCTATTTCTCTCTAACGACTAGTAGGACAAATTCAAAAGTATCCACGCGCTCTTTTCTCATCCATCGTCTCACTCAATCGACCCATCTTCTCTTTCTCTCTCTCTCTCTCTCTCTATTTGTCTCTCTCTCTCTCACTATCTCTTTTTTTCTCTTTACAACGTTGTACGCCTACACGAAGAATAGACGACCTTTCATTCACGAGGCACGTATTATTTGTCACTTTCCGACAATGCTGGAGAAATCCTTCGAAGTCCGCCGAGAGTCTCACACGGCCGTACGAACGACCATGAGCACACCTTTTTTCGTAAAGAGAAAGAGCGAGAAAGAGAGAAAGAGATGAAATTTCGTCAAGGGAGCTTGATTTATGATCGGTCGACCTTCTTTTTCCCACCCTTTTCATCTCCCTTCGTCATCACCCTCGTACTGACCGTAAAGCACTCGTCGTCCAAGCAAAAAGAAAGAGAGACAAATAGGTAGGTAGATAGATAGATAGATAGATAGATAAAGAGAGAAAAAGAAAAAGAAAAAGAGAGAAAAGAAATAAGAAAATTCGGCGTTATAGACGACGATGTCACTTCGTTCGAACAACGTTAATGCTCTCAACACTTTTCTTTGATACGCTCTAACTACTTACGCGAATAGAGTTTGTTATTACGTAGACTGGAATTAAATCCATTTTTCTCGTCATTTTTCTAACGACATGACGTAAGTATTGAGTTAAATGAAACCGAGTTGACGTTACTGCGATTTGTTTTCGACGGCCATTCGATCGTATTGGTTTTTTTCTTTTGACTATTTCTAAAACTGATATATCCGTTTCGTTTGTAAACAATAAAAAAAAAAAAGGACGACGATCTGTAATGAAATTTGTTGCTTTCAATCAGATCAGTATTATCTTAAAAAATAACTGTTGAAACTGTATGACAAATTTTTAATGAAATTCAATATAAATTTATAGATTAATAAGTATGCGATATATAGGTTGGTAGGGAATAAATTTTGCGAGGGGATATCAGGAAGACGGTAAATTCATCATTGTTAAAATGATCTAAGAGCATTTTACATAGAACGTTCTTAGGATACCTACCGTTCGAGCTTCTTGTCGTCGCGAAGGGGGTAATAACTCAGCGATTTTAATTTCAGCATGCTATGGCGAAGCCATTAATACGATCATAAATCGTAGCTCAAATCGGTATTCTCGCTTGATTACACCGTCGAATTAAGTAGAGCGCCGGGGCACGGTATATCTTCGATAATCTCAGGGCTGTTCTCGATTTAGTCGAGGCGAGTGCTCCCATGGGCCACTCTATTCTACGATCTCGTCTTCCCTTCCTTCCTTCCTGCGAGCTTTTCTAATAGCGTGAAACCATCTTGTGATTCATACCTCATTATTCTTTCGTTTGGATATCAAACGAAAGAACTACTGTGAATGTATATCTATTTGAAAATTTTACGACGTATCGTTGAAACATACTAAAGAGTTTATATTCTCGATTCCGTTCGTTTTATATTCTTTTATAAAAATAGTAGCAGTGATCGAGTCGATATTGAAAGAATATCTTCTCAGAAATGATATAAAAACTTTGAACGAATCTCGTTGTTCGTTTTATGTAATAAAAAAGAAGTTACACGCAAAAAAGGAAAGAGAGGAGAAGGAGAGAGAGAAAGAACATATTACAAATATCATGGAGACATCTAAGCAATATATATCATTGTGATCGCATCTACTGACATTCGACGGGACAACGAAAATCCCCAAACGCAGGATGGATTGGCCCTCAAGGGAAGAAGACGTATCCGTTGAAATCGATACGAAGAAGAAATTCGTGGCCATCGACGAAATAGTTCTAGGATAGAAAGCATTCTCTAAGATGTCGGTCGGATTGAAACGATTTTTAGAAGGGTCAAAGGGATTTCTCGTATCCAGCCAAGGTCTAAGAAGAATGAAAGTATATTTGGAAAGTAGGTCGGGGAAGGTAACGAGTAATTGGTCGTAAGGAAACTCTCCATGTTCCTTTCTACGGTTCTTGTCGTTAAGGTGTCTGGGAGAAAAAGGTGAAGGAGGAGGAGGAGGAGGAAGAAGAAGAAACAGAAAACATTTCTTCGACGTTGGGTACGTCTCAAATAAAACGTGGTTGTGGTGTTAATCAAGAGCTAGGACTTTTTATGAGGGTCGAAGGAAGGATAGTGGAAAGAGAGGATATACTCCTAGTCAAACACGTGAGTCGATCTCTTTGTGCGTGATATTGTCGTGAAAATAGAAACGAGAGAGAAAGAGAGAGAGAGAGAGAGAGAGAGAGAGAGAGAGAAAGAATAAATAAAGAGAGGAAAAATAGAAAACAAGAGAGAAAAAAATAGGAAGAGAGAAAGAGAGAGAGGATCGAAGTAAATGATGAAACGGAGAAAGGGATGATCGAACGAACGATCGATTCGAACTGAAGGAAGAAGGTTAGAGGATGGCAGTACTGCTGCCGTTTCTGCCGTTGCTGCTCTTCTTCGTATCTTCCTCTTCCGCTGCCTGCGGCCAGATTAGATTGCTTACCACCCATCCCGTCCACTTTGCTCGGACTCCCACTCTTATCCTTCAAGATACATGTCTTTCCCTTTTTCTCTCTTTTTTTTTTCTCAAGAGAGAGAAAGAGCCTTGATGGAACGTCTTGGAAGGTATCACATGGTATTGCTGTAATCGAAGTGCAGACACCGTTGTTAAACCTACGTATTAAGGCTTTTTTTCGAATTCGTAATATTATCTCGAATCTTAGATTCTTTTCGAAAGTTTTTTCTATCACGTCATTAATCTCACGTTTATAGAGAGAAAATTTATCTTGTAAATAGTTTTTAGCGTATTTAGTAATAGATATTACTTCATAATCGTTATTCTAGTTCATTATCGACACGAACAGCTTTCGTGCTTTATCCATCCCCGAGTTATCGCTGTTACAAAGCGAGCTACCTCGTTTAACATCCCAACCTTGGATAATCGAGATAGCGGCGTAATTGAGACATGGTCGTGTTACAGACAGACTATAACCAAGGACGTAATTTCTTGGGTATAATTGAAACAAAGTCGGTAGCCTCGAACTCAGATTTTCGGGATAATTGAGGTCAGTGTATCGCGTTACAAGCCATTGTGGTCTCGCAGGATAATAAGAAAACCATGTAATCGATCTGAGGAACGTACGAGCAATAATTATATGATGTTCTACGGTCTACAGATGTTTCATAACGAGAGAATGGGGATGGCGAAAATAGGGTGATCAGGATGGTATCGTTAGCAAGTCGTCGAGTTTTCCTATCGTCTCTTTGACGTCGCATCGTGTTCAGTACCGCAACGAGAATAAACTTGAAAAGGAGATTAGAATAAGAGAGACGAAGTTGTACGTTTAGTTCAGTAGTCATTAGCGAATATTCCTTTGATCGAATTTCGTTGTTAAGATCGTTCGTTAAGAATCATCGATGCTGTCTGAAATATTTTCAAAAGAGCGTACATTCTTTGTCGCTCATACGATGTATATCTGTTCATACAATTTTTAATACGTTTATCGTCGAATAAGTTCTTTTTCATTTATATTCATTTAAAAATGAAAATGCAAAAGCGTTTTATTTTTTTCGCCAGATTTTACTCTTCCTCTTTTTACAATCGTTGCTACCAACCTCGTAAATTTAAAAATTTTATAAATCTTTTAAATCGATGCATTATTTCCGACCGCATTATAACTGGTCGCGTTATAATGAAAATCGATAATCAAAGATTTAAGAATATTGAAACGGTAAATTTTTTTTTGCGTGCAAAGGAAGCTTTAGAATCTTTCTAAACTCTAATCGTTGACATTCGTAAAGGAAGACGAATCAATGAGAATATAAGTAGTTTTAATTAGACATCGAGAGATAACGGAAGACTGATTTTAGGATAGGAAATGAAAAGGTCGACAGTCAAGGGGTAAGGATGTATAAGACTCGGCGTAGATTCGTTCTGGCAGAAGCGGGTCACCGTTACGAGATCACCGCAAATAAATACCAGTGTACTCCAGCGAGGCGAACCCTCGATGCGCCTACCACATGACAGCCTTAATTTCATTTCGTCGATAGAATTCTGTCTGCTCTGTGGGAACGTTCTCCTCGCTCAAGATTGATCGGGAAACGAAGTGCTTCGCAATTTTATCAATGCCGACCTACGATGTCGTAAACTTTTTCCCTTTAGTCTCCCCTCTCAAGTGCTAGAGACTATCTTGGATTTACAGAAGAAGGAACGGATTGAACGTTTACGAGCTAAAGAATCTCAAGCGTTGAATCTTTTATAGACTGGATACATTAATTCTCTACTTGATATATTAATACCGTTGATATATATAATCGCTTTTAAAAGACTAATTCGTATCGATCGATATTATTACGAATTATTATTTCTAACTTATCTATCGATGATTCTGGAGATTTGAATGAAAGAAAAGAAAAGAAAAGAAAAGAGAGAAAGATCGGTGCTTCTTTTGTCTTAACTATTTCTATTGTAAATTAAATTGTTAAACGTTCTATAGATCCATTTCGTCGATGTAGAATTGTTTAAAAAGCATATTATTATATTGGAAATAATACGTTTTTATATGGACAAAGAGCTGTGCAAATTTCTTCGTGGAAGGAACATAATAATAACATAATAATAATAATCTCATATTATTATGGTGCAGGTCGATGATCCGATCGGAATCGATGAATTGTTTAGTAAACGAGGTGGATCGTTTATGGACAAAATCGAAGGCGATAATCTCAGGATCGTTAGATTTATTCTGAAGTTATGTTTAGCGTCTTACGTTAATCCATGGAAGCAGCGTGTACAATGGCCTTTTGCCAATGACAGTCCCAACTCGTCGTGTAAACGGAATGAATGGGATCAGCGCAGCGTATGCCTGCTCGAGATCGTTGGGAAGGTTCAACGAAGTCCTCGTTCCACAGTGGCATCGTTGGCCTCGCTACCATTCGAGTCGTTGATTGTACCACGACAACGACGGCTACGACGACAATGACGATGACGTTGGCTATGACGAGAAATCTCGTGCGTAGATACTGGTCGTTGTTAATTACTGTCAAATCGCGGCCTAGTTCATAGCGCATTAATTTAATAGGACGCAAACTACGTCTCTACGTCACTATATTCATTTAGAGCTCTTTTCCCTTCTCTCTTTCTCTTTCTCTTTCTCGTCAACGTATTTCATAGTTCTTTCCAAAAACAGCAACCTCGTTGAAAGAAAATTGCTAACTAACGAGATCGCGAAGGATGAAGGTTTTGTCTACGGCTAATATATGTGTACTTATGTACAATATTTTAGGTCAGAGATATTTTGGAATCTCTAACTTTAAGAAAACGAGATCTTTTATATATATATATATATATATATATGTGTGTGTGTGTGTGTGTATATTGTTAGCTTTTACATTTTACGTATTTATCTACTAATATTTGTAATTATATCGTAATAATCATTTCGAAAAAAATATCTACGTTTTAATATCGATTAATCATAAGAGAAAGTTATCTCGATGACGAATAAAAACAAAATTCGAGAGAAATCCGTACGAGTACGTTCGAATTTTAATTTCGAAGTGAACGCATGCACGAAGTAATCAGAATTTCTATCGGGTTTCGTTCAACTCGTATATACACTATATATACCGTGCATACAACGATGCTCCATACATACGAGTTTAACGGTGTGCATGGGTAGTTGGCCGTATAGCTTTCATTAAAATTCGAAAATGCTGGACCGATCGGGTGCTATCCAGTAATTATTATAGCCACGATTGCGATTGTCGTTGTTCGAACGGTGTTGGTAATTTTCATTTAATACGTACTACCAATAAACGATATCGTTACTATTTCTACCTTCCTATATTCTCTTTTCTCTTCATCCTCCCGGCGTGTCTATATATGACGTTCCGACGAAAATACGACGGAAGCATCGATTGCCGCGTTCGTAATTAGCGCGAACTGCACACGACAACGAACTAGCCGAGTCGAACGAACCGAGGCGAAGCGAGTGAAGCTTTCAAACGGGAAGGCCATTCGCAAAAATCGCAATTGGTCAGTACGAGCGATCTGCATAAAGCTAAATGTCGATTTCCCCACTATCCCCAACCCCTCTCCTCCCCCTTTCCTCTCTCATCCCCTTCCCAGTCTCTTTTCGTAGCTTTCGTCGGTCTTTTGATCTCCATTAAATTTCCCCTTACCCCGGCACTCTATTTATTTTTTCCTTTTCCAGTCTTTAACCTAACACAGAGGAAAATATAGAATGAATCACTATACAGAGAGAAATAGAAAGAACGAATGCGAATAACGTCGATTTTGCCACTATCGGCAAATGATAAAACCGGAGGTAAAGGTGAAATTGTAATCGATTCATAATGAATATTTGGGTTGGCAGGACAATTAACTTGTTCGGTAATACGATAGGCAAACGATACAGTTCGGCAAACGAACGCCGTTCTAACTCCGGTGTGGTTCGACGATAGAGCAATATCGACGCGAGAGCTACATACTCCGATCGTTTCGCGGCTTTTAACCACGCTGTGAAGCTTTCGATGAAAAGCATGCGTTTTTTTTCTTCATTTCCTTTTTGGAACGAACGATAGAGAAAAAAAATACATAGCGCATGCGCGTACATTACTTTCTCTGTCTTTCTGTTTCTCTCTCTCTCTCTCTCTCTCTCTCTCTCTCTCTCTCTCTCTCTCCCTCTCTCTTTCTCTCTCCATCTATCTATATCTATCTATCTATCTGTCTATCTATCTCTCTCTCTCTCTCTCTGTTTCTATCACTTTTTCTCTCATTCAATGAACGGAGTAATATACGAAAGGGCGAGTTAGAATTTTGCGTTTGGCGAATTGTTTCGAGTACTATGCACGAACGTACCCTCTCGTTCGGTACGTTCACCAGAGAAAGAGAGAGTGAGACAAAGAGAGGATGCTTTATGAAACGTTCGAAGCTTTTTGTCAAAGCTACGGCCGATGCACGATTTATGAATCTCGCTGGTTTTAGTAAAATTCCTTTTGAGTGGATTTGTCGATGGCCGGATTTAATATCGTCTCTCCCTGTGTATATTCCCCCTCTTTCTTTTTCTCTTTCTCTTTCTCTTTCTCTTTCTCTTTCTCTTTTGAGAGATCGCCGCAATATACTGGAAAATGTAGACACGTGTAAAAGTATTTTACCATTTGCCGAATAATCATCGATCTTCTGACTTTCGTTTCCATCGAAACGTTTCTATCGATTAGATATTTAATATTTGTTATGTTTCTTTGTTAATGATTCTAATAAATCTTCTGTTATTTTGTTAAGAACAATGATATGAATTGTTTGAAAATTATTAGTCACATTTAATCGAAAAAGGAAATTGATCACATTTTTCTACACACACACACACACACATACACGCGCGTATTTGACGACTTCCTATTTTTTATTTGTCGACTTGCCTCAAAGCTACCCTTAGTTGGCTCAGAGTTTCATTTCTCCCCCACGATGCAACCTCGATCTCGCTCATTGCGTCCTTGAAAACAACGCTGAAAGAAAAACTAGTGAATTTACGCTTCGAAGTCGACTCGACCTTAATTCCTTTTTCCACGATGTTGCGTACGCTTATTAAGTTCTTTTTTATTCAAAAATAAAAAAAAGACTGCAAAATCTAAAAAGAAAACGTCTACACACGTTGATCGTAATATACTTTGCGTTATTATTTCTTTTTATTCGAAGACCTACTTTTTCAATTTAATCGTAATAGAAAAATTAAATATATACGCGTGTGCGTATATTATTATCACATACGATATATACTTATATAAATATATAAAAACAAAAATTAAAATCTTTCTTACACATTGAAATCCATTTTTTGTCAAACATATTGGATTCGAGGATTTCACTGAAATGATCTCACGAAGGAAAGAAAGATTGTAAATCTTCGTATAGAAACGTTTTGAACTGGTCTAGATACACGCGTTCTTTGCGTCGAAGAAAAGTCGTGCGAGTGAACAAGGCGAAAGTATGTAGGATAAAACGGCGGCTGTTTATCGAAACGTCAGGCACAGACTGCCTATCAAAAACAGAAGCTGCTATGGAGATCTCTCCCCGTTTACTGTACGCTCGATTTCGCGTATATACTGAAAACGTTTGTTTATAGTTAATACGAAGACTACAGAGAAATGGTGTGTCTCTGTGCCTCTTTCTTTCTCGTTCTCTCATCTTTCCGTATTCTCTTATCGTTTTATCGATATATAACCGGAATGCCGAAGTTGAAACGTTGCTTTCATACATATACATATATAGACGTATACATATATAGCGTATATTTACGTATTTGTTTACGTGTACTTTCAGAACGATCTATAGAATGAACCTTCTCGAATATTCATTCAAAAAATCGAATGTAATTGAATGTATATCGATATAAAAAGATTTTTAAATACGATAACTTTTTTTTTATATATGAGAGATTTTTATGAAAAGATTTTAATATAATAAAACACGTGTTCTCCATCAAATATGTCGACTAATGGAGCGAATAAATTGCAAAAGCGATGAAAAAATTGGAGTGAAACTTAACATTACAAAAGAGCGAACAAAAGTCTGAAAATATAGCTATATATAAATATATATATATATATAAATATATAAAATTCATCATCTGCTATGGCGAAATCATTATGCACGTATTCCTATTATTTTTGTTTAACTTATAAAGTCACGCATATTATAAATGCGTACCAACGGCGCCTAAATAACCAAAATAATATATAATAAATTTTGCTTGAAAACACTATGAAATGAACCACACTGTAAAACTTAACGTGTGTTCGTCTTCGCGAGAACACTGGGATGCGTTTTTTTAAATAGAAGTGCATTACGTGTGCGTGCTCATGCATACGTAATTATGTGCGAATCATACGAATTTACGTGTATTTATGTTCGCGTACGTGCACGAAGCTTCGTTTCACATCGTCATAGAAAGAGGAAACAAAATCCAAAAACAGGACTGAAGTTCTGTTGAAAACTTTGTTCCTTCAGTCATCTACTCTTCTTCTTCTCTCTATTTTTCACTTTATATATAATACATAGAATTACAGTATATATACATACACACATATATATATATACACACACATATATATATACACATGCATAGATTTCTTTGTCTCTTTCTCTCTTTCTTTCTTTTCTTTTCTACCTTCATCGAGTCTCTCTGAAACTAAATACGAGACATTTGAAACACATAAAAGAATAATTTTTCGAAGATTTATATTATTATCAAATATCTCGTTCGCATGACTACCTTCGTAAGTTGATTATATTTCGCCCGTTCTTCGTTAAAAAGTGAAAACGAATACGACGGTACGGTATTGTCCCTTCGATAGGAGTGAAAACGGTAGCCGAGCGAGAGAAAGAGAGAAAAAGAGACGGAACGATCTTTTTGTCTTCTAAAAAAGCAATTTGTTTGCTTCACAGCCGGATGGTTGCAAAACCAATCAGCGAGTTCTCGCTCGAACGGAAGATTCAGCAGGTGGACAAAGACCCGCGGTTGGATAAAAAAATAATAATAGAAAAACAAAAAATAAAAAGGATAAAAAAAACAGAAAAAAAGGAAGGCTCTTCGAAAACGTTATTAGTGCTAGAGAGAGAGAGAGAGAGAGAGAGAGAGGGAGAGAGAGAGAGAGAGAGAGAGAGAGAGAGAGAGAGAGAATGGTTTGGTTATCAATTGGTAGCGTGATAAATTTTGGCGAATGTTTTTTCGTTGATAGATACCTAATATCGAACGTAGTCGAAGAATGATCGAAAGGGACATAAGCGATCCGTATTCATGATTTCTCTCGTTTCATACAAAATATTGTTTTCCAATATCGATCGCAGAGAATATTGCGAACAAAATTCGTCGTTATCAACTGGTAACTTCGTGACATGGTAAAATGGCGTAAGTACGCATTCTTTTTTCGTCATACACTTTTTAATATGAAACACTTTTATTATTTCTTTTTTCCATACTTCCCCACCCCCATCTTTCTCTCTCTCTCTCTCTTTCTCTCTCTCTTTCTCTCTCTCTCTCTCTCTCTCT
>NC_057686.1:14608120-14639341 GCF_014466175.1 Vespula pensylvanica
TCTCTCTCTCTCTCTCTCTCTCTCTCTCTCTCTCTCTCTCTGTCTCTCTCTCTGAAAAACGTAGCAGCGTTCGTACGAAGAGACACTTTTTCGAGCATGGGATCGTTACGCATTTACGTGACAAAAATGCAGCGTCGCGCCGTAGCAATGCACGATATAAATTTAGGGAAGGGAGAAGGGAAAGCCGTTCTCCGTGCACTTTGCTTCGAAACGATCGGAAGTGGGCGGAAAAAGCTCGTGCTAAAACGATCATCGTAAAGTCGTTCGATGGCGAGAAAGAAATCGGAAATTTCATTTGGGACGACTGCTGGCATATCGCCTACGTCACCGACACGAATCTATTCGAATTTCGTTCGGCAAAAAGACGGATGGGACTCGTGGCAATGAAACGGATTCAAACTGGCAGATAACAAAGCTCGATTGTTCTCTCGGCTAGTAGTAGTCGGCTTAATTGATCGATCGCTTCGAAGTAAATCGCTGTTATACGTGTCGCTCGCTGGACGTGGACCTGAATAATTTAAAGGGAAAGTGACTACCGAATCCCTCATCTTATCTTCTTTTTCTTCTTTCTTTATCTTCTCTCTTTCTTCCTCTCCCTCTCTCTCTTTCTTTCTTTTCTCTTTCTTCTTCCCTTCTTATATTTCCTTCTACCTCTATGAATTTTTACCCCGAGATCACTTCGTTCACGTTCCCTTTCAGAAATGTGATTTCGTCGGTAACACCTTCGAGAAAATTGCGCACACTTCGCTTGCCGCAAATTAATGTAGCTCGCATACGTGAGCTTACCTAATAAAAAAAGAGAAAAAAGAAAAAAAGGGGCGAGTTTTGCGTGTGCATGGAAAAAAATTTCATTATTTTCGCGAATTTTACCGACAAAATATTTCCTAGTTTTTCGAAAAAGTCCGCTTTTTTTTCTTTTTCTTTCTTTCATTTTTTTTTTTTTTTTTTTGATAGAAACATTTAATAATCGAAATGAAACTTTTGTATCAGCGATCGACAAACAATTGTTGAGCTAATATGACATAGTCGATTCCATCGAATGCTATTTACATATTTATCAAATTCTGTTTTATAAGCGTATATATAAATATGTTACGCTCGCGAAAAGTTTAATGAATAAGATTAATGCACGGAAAAAAGTACGACGAGTAAAAATACACGAAAATATAGGAGAATGACGAACGCGGGGGCGGTATCAATTTTTCATCACCGACTGTTTGCCGAGAGTAATGAATTTTTATCGGACATTACGCGACTATTTACAAGTTTACTTATTGCCATAAGGGATACCGAAATGATGAGACTGGTCTCACTATAGCCGTATGACGTTTTTATTTTTAATTAGGTTACCCAAACTAATTAATTCTTCGCCGGAAGCATCGGCGCGGGCTCTCATTAATACGACACGGGAGTATTGACGGCCAGTAAAATAGAAAAGAAAAAAAAAAAAAGAGAAGGAAAACGCTCGCCGATGGTGGAAAAAGTTCGTAATTTACGGGCAACGTAAACGCTCTGAGCGGCTCGAAACATCCCTTTTACTGGTTCTTTTTTTTCGAAAATCCCATCGGACGATCCCGATTGATTAGCTTCGTTGTCGTTTGTCACACACCTCGGTTATTCTCTCTCTCTCTCTCTCTCTCTCTCTCTCTCTCTCTCTCTCTCTCTCTCTCTCTCTCTGTCTCTCTCCCATTTCTTTTTTATTTTTTCTATCTTCCTTCTATTTTTTTATTAAAAAACGAAACAAAAGAAGCACTGTTTCTTAATCAAAACTTATCACCTTTCTATTAACACTGTATTTGTATCCACTTCTTCGGTAGATAATACTTTCGGACACAAATATTCGCTCGAAGGTATTTTTTTAAAGGGTATGAGAGTATTTCGATACGAGAAGAGATTGTTACCGTAATACCAGTTCGAAACTTCTCGACACACTTCCCCATGCTCCTTTTATTGGCTTTGTAACCTCTAGTTGGGAGGGTCATCGTTTCTAGTATCTTTTATAAGTACAAGCATGTGATTAGCGAAAATAATTTTATAAAATCTATTATAATTGAGATAATTAAAGTTTTGATAATATTATCGATACTTTACTCCAAGTGAAATTTCATTTGATTTCATATAATTTAATTAATTGGAATACTCTTTTGTAAGAGCAAAATGTCGGTATGAATTTTAATAATCCAGAGAAATTTAATTTCTCGTGCAATTTCAATTTTATAATTTGATTGATCATCGAGTGTTCAGAAAATAATGATCGATTGTCGTTATTGTTTAAAATTATAAAAAAAACTTCATACGTCGAAAAATACAAAAAAAAAATGAATATAAAAAAACGATCACTTCTCATATATTTATATATCCCATATATTAAATATATAAAAAAAATATGTATATATTTTTTTGTTATTTCTAACAAGAAACTTTTAATAATCCCATTGATTAATCCGCACGATTCAATCGAATTCGAAAACACTTTCACTTCGCGGCGGAACGTCGAAAGGCTGTCACTCAAGATCGAATAATAGACTTCTTGATAAGAAAGTAACGTCTATTAAATCTGTTTAAATCATCATCCGTCGTGTCTTACTCATTGGTCTCAAGAAAAAGATCGTTAACGAATAAAAAAAAAAAAAAGAAAAAAAAAGATAAAAGAATAATCGTTTGAAAGATGAAACGAGTAAGTAAAGAGTTCACCAAATTCGATCATTTTCATGTTTAAATTAACCCTTACCTTTAATCCAGATCTCTTTTCTCGACGGATGAAAAGGGAACATCGATCGATCAACTCTAGTCCTTTAGTTTCGTACACGATTGGTCGCACTTGATAATTAAAAATGGAAAAAAAGAAAAGAATGTGGAACAACGTTGACAAATAATTCACTCCTATATTTGCTAATTCTCTTTCTCTCTCCCCCTCTCTCTCTCTCTCTCTCTCTCTCTCTTTCTCTCTCTCTCTCTCTCTCTTTTATTTTTTTTTATTGTCTCTCGTAATGGACGGAAAAAATAAAAAGAAGGAAATGGAGTTGAAAAAGAAAAAAAAATGGAAGAAAGAAATGAGATGATCGTGAAAAAAGGATGACGATACGACAATGACGATGACGATGACGAGAAATGTAAAATCAGAGAAGAGAGGATAGATTGAATCGAAAGAGAGGAAAGGAGAGGATGGAGAGGCAGCGTTCCTCGCGATAGACGATACGCGGATGACTCGCCGGACGCGACTGACAGCACCGTGTTGCGCCACGTGGGCTCCGGCCGGCGCGTACTCGCACACAAATGTATACTTGCGCACGAGCGCGCCATTTGCGATCATGCGCAACGTATACCTTCCACTACCGCCATCGTCGCTGCTATACAAGAACGGTACCACCAGCAAAGAGAGAAAGAGAGAAAGAAAGAGAGAGAGAGAGAGAGAGAGAAAGAAAGAAAGAGAGAGAGAGAGAGAGAGAGAGAGAGAGAGAGAGAGAGAGAGAGTATGAAACCTCATTCTACATCCTTCGTTTTCTATCCCCCCTTCTTATTTACCACACCTCCTCCCTTTTTTCGGCGTTCTCGTTAGCTCGCGTAATTAGTCGCGATCATCGATTACGCACCGTTCGTCCCATGAGCCATTTCTTTCGATCGCAAAAAGTTCATATTCTTAGGATCGCACATGACTATCGATTGAAATTATTCGACAAGACATTATATACTTTTTTTATATTTATTTATTTATTTATTTTCTGTTATGTTTTCGAGAGAGAGAAAGAGAGAGAGAAAGAGAGGGAAGAAATTCCGTGACATTGTAATTTTGTGAAAGGTAGAAGTTCGAAAGTAAGTAGGAAAGGAACGCTGTTAACTTCCGGGAGATGTGGTTTAATTAAAAGCTCGGTTTCCACCTGACACGGAGAAAACAATTAAGGCGTCACGAAGAGGTGTTCGATCCTTCGAGTTTCTTATCCTCTCCTGCGTTTGTCCTTTCTCCTTTTTTTCTGTCCTTTTCCTTTTTTTTCCTTTTCTTTTTATCAGAGTATCTCGAGTGGGCGATCGATCGATCTGAGACTATTAGAAAGAGGAAAGAAATAAGAAGAAAAGTTGCTTCGTCTATCGACACGATCACTGACATTTTCTTTCTGTCACTCTCGCATGTCTCTAATTCGTTCGATCTCTCTCTTTCTCTTCTTCTCTCCCTCTTTTTTTTGTGGAATCGAACCTCGATTACTAAAGTACAACGTACAAAAGAAACATTGTGAAATATTGATCGCGGTCGTAACCTGATTTACGTTCCACTTGAAGCCACTGACGTACAAGAGGAGCATTACCTACTGCCATGGAACGACGTCATTCGATTAATTAAAATAATTATCTCTCGTACGTGTGACAGTACATCGAGCTCGCGCGCGCGTTCGATCGTTTTTTTTTCTATCTTTGACAGAAAAGCTTCGTGTTTACGTCGAAGGGACATTTCAATGGGCGACAATGTGTTTTCATTTCGACGTAAAAGAATCTATTCTCTCTCTTTCTCTCTCTCTCTCTTTCTCTTTTTTCTCTCTCTCTTTCTGTCTTTCACTTTCTTTCTCTTTCTCTCTTCTATCTTTGCTTACACAGAGAGAAACCTTTGAAAATCCTAGTACGAGACGTGTGCATCGTCGATTTCTTTTTTCGCAACAATATGTCTGCGAGGTAGCGACGGAAATAAACCGGAACAAGAATAAGAGAATAAGAACGAGGAAGAATATTCTTTGTTCGTACAGAGGAAAGAACATGTTACGAATTCTGCGGTTCGCTTTCTTTTGAAAGAGCATATACGAAGGGACGGAATAAAAAAGGACGCTTCGTTTTATAGAGCAAAGGATAAACAAAAGAAAGAAAGAGAGCGAGAAAGAAAGACAGAAAGTATTCGTAACGTGGAAAGGGCAAAAGCGATTAACGTTTTCTTTCGAGAACGTAGAAGTAATAATGAAAAATAAGAAGTATTAAACGTTCAAAATCGAACAATGTCGAAAGAAGAGAGGATACTTCTTTCTCTTTCTCTTTTTATTCTTTGGAAAAAAATATTTCGTTTAAAACAAGACGATACTATCGATCCTCGAAGCGTAAACGCGTTTTTTGTCTTCTAAAACGAAAGAAAATGGCCTCCTACCTCCGACTCTTTTACCCATAATTTTACATTTCCCCCTTTTCTAATTTCTACTTTTCAAAGTAAGTAGTCATAATAACTGTTTTCAATTAGTCTCCATTGAATTTCACGAAACAAAGTCTTTAAATAAGGAACTCTTGGTCCTGCCCCACCCCGAAGATACGAAAAGAGGCCTCACTTGAATTGTCACGCTTTTGTGACTTCGATGTACTTCCGAAACGATGAAAAGAGAGATACCCTCCTTTCTCTTTCTTTATTATGTTGAAATGGCTCAAATTATCGACGATTTAATTAAGATCACGAGAGGATTATACACACACACACACACACACACACACACACACACACATATATATGAAGTTAATAAATGAAACATTTAATAATTATCCTCGTATAATAAAGTAACGAAATTTATAAGAAAGAAACAAATTTTTAAGTAAGTGCTGTTATCGAAAAGTCGATATAAAGTTCGTACAGATATATGGACGCTCTCGCATCTCCGAACGGAGAGCAACTCCGAGAAGCGGATGTGACTGGACGGTAGCCTAAGCCAGGGGTGACGTGAGAGAAAGAAAGAAAGAGAGAGCAAGAGAAAGAGAGAAGAAGAAAGTAAGAGAGAGAGAGGTGAAGAGAGAGATAAAAATAGAGAGAGAGAAATGAAGAGAGAAATAAAAATAGAGAGAGAGAGAGAGAGAAAATGAAAGAAGGAAAAAGAAGGAAAGAATGGAAAGATGGAAGGGAACAGAAGGTAGCGGATTCAGGGACGATTTCAGGGACGACTTCAGGGAAGCTTCTGTGGGAAGCTGCTAATTACCAAGGCTTGTTTGAATCGTTACAGTGGCCATCGAGTTTCTCTTTCTATCACTGACGTCCCTGAACCCTTTCTCCTCTTCTCCTTCTCTTTTCACCTCCTTCAGCATCACAGTACACAGTCATCCCATAGTCCACCGAACTTCCAACGTTTCCTTTCCCAAACCCTGCCTCCCCACTCTGTTCCTAATTCCGTTTCTCACTCCGTACCCTCCGGCATCGTCCACTGGCTTCTTCAGGGCAGCAGAAACGAAGGTACCACCATCACCACACCACCACCGCCACCATCACCACCACCAGCATCAGGAACGACGGTGGTGGAACCTTTCCAAAGCGAACTCCTGCGTTTGCTTGCATTCAGGGCAACCACGGGAAAGACCCCGCTGTCTCGAGCGTGTTAATTAGACCTGCTTTTGTTTCGGAAAGAAGCCTGAGTGAGGTAAATATGGACGATCCAAACCGTATTCCTTTCTCTCTCTCTCTCTTTCTCTCTTTCTTTCTCTCTCATATTTTCTGTCTGTCTCTTTCTCTCTTTCCTTTTCTTTATCGTTTTCTTTCTTCAGTTCGCCTTATTTACCTGCCTTTTTATCCTCCGATCCTTTGCCTCCTATCGCCTTGGTTTCCCAAGTGTAAGGATGGCGAAGGAGCAACTGGAAGTAGAGGGTTGGAAGGAGTTTCTCGTTTCTTTCGTTTCCATGAAGAAGTAATAATGAAAAATGAAGAAACCGTTGAGAACAATCACTTCTGAAAGGGAAAGAGAAAGAGAGAAAAAGAGAGAGGGAGAGAGAGAGAGAAGGAGAGAAAGGAAGTGAGAGGGGGTTGAGGAGGGGGTAGAAGAGTGAAAGGAGAAAATTCGCGGTTGCTTTTAATTATCGACGTTTACGTGCTCGGCCGAGCGCCTTTCATTTGCAAATGCGAGAGATTTCGCGTGTTTCTCCCGCGTGTGCTATTCCCGCACAAGAACGGCAACGGATTGCCAAAAGATTTTGATTAACTTTATTGTCTCGAACGCCGTGCTAATTAATGCCGATCTCGTTACTTTTTCCCGTAAAAAACTGTATCTTCCTTCAATGACTTTTTTTATTTTTATTATTTGAAAAGAAATATTTGAAAACGAAAAGCCACGTCTCTCTAATTAATTTTTGTCAAATCGCATTGTCGCGTGTTATCTGTCTCGTTCTATCAACATGTCGACCTTCTCGGTAAATTAAAACGATTGTATTTTTGACGTTTAACTTTTCATCACGTATTTTAAGTTATTTTGCGTTTGACACGTGATCAACGGGCGTATCTTTTCTTTTTTCTTTTGTGTGGCTCGCCTTTAATATTAAAAGTTTTATAAAAAAGATAAGTCGGAGGGAAATATTGGGACAAAGGAACGATGTCATATCAGCTAATGATATTTGTTAAATCGATCATCGAGCATCGCTTCAAATAATACAATCCTATTTATTTTAGAACCGCTTTGTTAGCGTATATTATTTATTAGGAGATTGGTTATTAGATGACATTATTTTTGGTAATAAACTAAATCCAATTGCTGTATAATTTAATTATATTATATATGTGTAATTATAAACTATCATCGAACGAGAAACGTAGAAATACGAGGAAGATGAAATTTAGAACGACGGGTGAACGACCGCGGAATCATCAACGTTTCCTTCTCTAAAATCTGAGACCAAAGAAAGCTTACACACGATTTTCCTGAAAGTGTAGGTGGTATGAAATTAGAAGCGCACCAGTAACCCCTTCATTTACGTCTCTCCGTCTCTTCGTCTACCGTCCGTCATTTGGTTCCTTCTCTCCTTCTTCGTGTTTTCTGAGAGAAAGAGAAGTAGGAAAAGAATGAGAAAGAGAAAAAGAGACGAAGAATGTGAAGAGGCTGGATATTACGGACTAGTCGGGCCTACGCAAATTCATTCATGTTAGGCTTCTATCTTTATCTTTATCTTTATCTTTATCTCTCTCTTTCTTTCTGTCTTTCTCTTTCTATCATTCATTGACACCGTACGAAGGGTTGCTGCGTGATGTTTACATTTCAATTATCCGACGCTTCGCTCGTGCCATTATTAGTATTTGCATGATTTAGTAGGAGAAGCCTGCTTTACCCCGTAGACTGTTCTGTCTGGCTTTCTCGATCGAGAAATGCCGTACTTTATGAGTTCCTCTTACGAAGCTCACCCTCTTGAACCAGAGGGTAGAACTGAGACAATGAGAAAACGAGTTGTATAGAAACACGAGAATTTCACTAGTAACCAAACGATACATGTCTTCTGACAATTGTCATTACTTCCACTTGTCAGTGTAATAACTTTTTCGATACAATTATAATATTTAAATATACTATAATTAATATAGACATATATATTCATTTGAAGTATATATATATTATATATATATTCAATATATATGTATTAAAATAAGTTTGTTACGTGTTACATATTATTTAAATAATTTAATTATTGTTAACCCTCTATGTTACTTTGATATTATACTTTTGTAAACGTAATTAAAAAGTTTTAAAAACGTTGAACGAAAGATTAAAGAGATCTAAAACTTACGAATACATCATATATACATAGTAATTTTGTAATATACGAACAGAATTTTCGTCGATCAACTTTGATGGACGACGGTAAAGACGAATTGAAATCCAGAAAGGGAAAGGCTGAAGACTTACGGATTAATGATTCAAATCCGCGATTAAGTTCGAGTAAAAATGTACGTACGAGTTTCGAGATCGCGGCTTTAAAGTAAACTCGTCGGTATAAAACTTTTACAGCGGCCGAAGGAAAATCGTTGCGGCGAAAGCCGTATATAAATTAGAAGTTTCGGATCAACGTATATACCACTCACGTATTTTAAATGCGAACTAGCTGCAATCTTTCTCAGTAAGAAAATTTATTATAAGTTCCTATATGACTTAGTTATTTGAATTAATTTTACGTGCTGTTCCTTGTTTCACAATAATATAATCATTTAAATATCAAACAATTTCGATTATCGCGTCTTTATTTAAATTATATTACATTTGTTTATCATATTATATCTAATTATTAATATACGTATATCATGATAATGAATTCATTATAAAATGAGTGAGATTTAATTTTTTAATTTTTATTAAATAATGTCTTCTAATCATAATAAGAGCGGAAAACGAAGTAAAATCTTTTATATTTCGTCGGATTTTATAATTCCGTAATATCAAGAAAAGGGTGAAGATGAATTAACGAATCTTAGAGAAGAGAAATATATCTGTCTATGTGTATGTGTGTATAGAAAGAAAATCATTGAGATAGGAAAGAAACGGAACATTTTGCGCTCGTTAAAACGTGCTGCTTCAGCATCCATTGCAAACCGGAAGGAAGAGAGTCGCCTTCTTTGCATAAAATGAAGGGCTGACCCATTTTTCGTGCTTGAATTATCCTTGAATAAAACTATAGCTTTATCTCGATCGAGAGTTCTACTTTAAAATATAATTTAGAGATAGCGTATAGATCAATTTATTTTGTATTTTTTCTTCTACGAAAGAAACTAAAAATGAATTTTAGTAGGATTTTTAAGAGATTATCAAACGCTTGCACAAATGTAGATCCCTTTGATTAATTACACATGATTTATATAAAATATAGTATTTATAACAAAAACGAATTTCAAGGGAAATAAAATTCATATACGATGGTTCAACAAGATCAATAAAATATAACAATTCTCGATTCGATTGTTGTACGTGTAAACGGAAACGCAGTTCGGCGTTTCCGGTGCGTTCAATGGAACGCATGAGATAAACGTGGTTTTATCGTAACGCTCAACCGATCGTAGACTATTCGAAAAGACTAATCTATCGTTGTCTGGTATACGACTATGACGACGAACTCTCGTCACTAACAAAGTTTCTCTCACGGCACATTTAGCGATTCTCGTCGACGACTTCCATCGGGAATACTAGAGATGTAGGATGAGTATACCATAGAAGTATCGATTATCGTCGATCGAAATTCACGCGAGTGTGTTCACACTTCTCTCAACGAGAAAGAATGCGCAAAATACCGTGAATAATCGAACATGAGTGTCATACCTGAGAATATATTACAACGTTCGCTTGAAAAATCATTTAATGTCACATCGATCATTTTTTTTATCGCTTTCCATTCTTTCGTTTTCACGTCCACTTGAATTCCTTGCTTTTGACGGATCGTCTTTTTAGATTATACTCCTTAGAACTATTAAAAATATCGTTGCTATCGTTTTCCGATTAAATCGATTTTACGTGTCTCGATCGATTAATCGAAAGGAAAATTATTGATTATCTGTAGATATCTGCTTCTTAAGTTTACTTACGATTTCGCGAGCACACGATTGTTCGTAGTAGTAATTTTAGATTTATTTTATCCTAATTTTGGATTAATCGATAAAGAAAAGTGAGATCGTTCTCTACAGAAAGATTAAAGATCCTTCGTTCCTTCGTTTTAGAAGGCGGAAATGAATTTCCTGAAAGTGAACGTTACGAGATGTTTTGGGAATTTTACGAGTTCTTCGATGAGGTCATCCTACCATGGACCATCTATTATCCCTTATCTTTTGATGGGGTCCATCCAATGGACGTGCATTGAACTAATCTTGTTCTGAGGATGTTTTTCTATCGTTTGACGATCCCCTAACGAACGACATCGATGTCCGATGTAATAAAATTCTTGTCTCAGTGCGATCCCGTATCGAATTGATCTTTATAGAAAAGTATTTTATTTTTTTTGTTTGCCTCTCGATATTATATCGACGAAAAAGAAAAAAATTGATTCGACTATAAATTTCACTCAAATAAGTCCTTTCCACAAATTTCTTTCTCGGACATAAAGATAATGGAATTAAAATTAATCAATCAATATCGAATCTCGAAAATCTTTTCGATATTATGATATTAATCGAAAGCGTAAAGTGAATTTTCTTTGTGAAAATTGGACGCTTCTCGTTTTAGAAGATTAATTAGATTCTCTCTCAAACATTCTATATATACGTCTTATCTATTATCATAAACGAGCAATAATAGCAAAGATCCTTCGAGGCAGATAACTGACCGTTTTCGAACAAAGACGATATATATAAACGCGCGAGCTGCCTTCGACAAGTCCCTGGCATCCTGCTTCGCGGCTCGCTTGTTTCTCTACGAGAGATTAGTTCCCCGGAAACGATTGTCCTCGTTGTTCTCTCGTTGACGTTCTCGCGGATCGTCGACTTTATGAGAACAGGATCGCTCGCGTCATTGACTACCATCTCGAAACTCGAAACTCGGCTTCTGCGAATGGCGGCAGTTAGTTCGTTCCATCTCTAACCGTGCGTTTATTCCAAAACTTTGGGAATATCAGATCGACGATGGAGTGTATAAGAGAGACGTAGAGAGAGAATATAAGAGAGAGAGAGAGAGAGAGAGAGAGGAAGAGATAGAACTAAGGCACCTCTCTCTCTCTCTCTCTCTCTCTCTCTCTCTCTCTCTCTCCTTTTCTTTGTGTTCGTCTCTTTCTCTCTCTCTCTCTCTTTCTCTATCTCTCTTTATCTCTTTCTCTCTCTCTCTCTCTCTCTCTCTCTCTCTCTCTCTCACCATCCAAGTCACAGTAACTGCAGTTTGCGAAGACCAACCGAGGATAGATAAGACCAGGAAGGCTCGGACGCGTGGAACGAGTTCGTTCGTCGATGAACGATACGCTCGAGGGTAAGCTCTGTCCTAGCGGGTTTGTGCTTTGTCGATCGTCTTTACTCAGGAAGTCGGGATACAATGTATTGTAGATACACTTTCGACATTTCGATTTGCTTTGCACCGTGTGTACGAAGGGTCGATTGGATCGACATAAACGAGTAAAGCGACTTTTCGTAACGTATTCCTTTCAATATAATTAATATAAAAATGTTAATGCATTATTCACGATATTCGCTCTAATAAGGCAATTAATGTTTTTCTCATGGCTTCTCTTTACCTCAATCATATTTAATAAGTATGCTTAATTAGTTTCCCATATCGATGGTAATGAAATCTTATAATTATTGTAGAAAATTTTTTTTGAATACCATCCTCGATCACTTTAGTTAATCATCTTTCCTATACTATTCATCATTTTTACCTCGCTGAGGTATGAACTCCATGATGAAGCTTCTCGCAGCACTCTTTTCATTAACACACATCACGCGTAACCAGAAAATTAATCGAAGAAGAGCATTAATTACTGCCGATAGACGAATGCATTAACGTGGAATTCGACGGGAAACGCATCTGCTGTGCGTTCTCTTCAGCGTTGAACGCGAGTGGAAAGCAAGAAAGGAGAGACAGAGAGAGAGAGAAAGAGAGAGAGAGGGAGAATCAGTCGAGGCAAAGTCGCGTTCTCCAGATTACAAAGGTCGCTCTCCCTCTCTTTCTCTCTCTTTCTCTCTCCCTCCCTCTCTTACATACACGCTCTCATACGACAGAGGTACGAGGAGTGCACTTTTCATTTCAAGGACAATGGACTGGCTCGATATCATCGTTCATCGCGTACCAACGATATATCGTGCACGCTTTAAACCTTTTAGGTCGTGGCCCAACGTTAGCACCGACGCCGACGTCGACGCCAAATGAGATGGCAGGCCGCGGAGAATGGAACGTGAAAGGCTCTTAGCAGGTGCTTTAGGTGGGCGTGTTCGACCGCGATATAGTACCTTTTAACCGTGGAAACAGCGAAAAGCACCACGAGCATGCTTTTCTCTCTCTCTCTCTCTCTCTCTCTCTCTCTCTCTCTCTCTCTCTCTCTCTCTCTCTCTGTCTTTTTCACGCTCTTTCTACATTTCCCTTCTCTTTTGCTTTTCCACTCCTTGTTTCTTCTCCGCATCACCGACATTTTCTCCATACCTTTCTTGAACAAAGCTGAGCGATCGTCATGCGAAAAATGCAAGGCAAAGATGCATGTTTCGAATGCTTCAATCTTTCCCTCTATCGGCTCTCTTTCGACCACTGAAAAATGAATTTGGCTCGGTTTTACGTCTATCTCTTGGTTCGCGTTCTTCTATGTCTATACGTTTATTTAAGTGCATGTCTCTGTATTAGTGTGTTTGCATTGGAAAGTTTGCGGTCACAGGTAACGCCACTCGTGCGGAATATCGAGCGAGTTTAACTCGGACTCCGTTTCTGCTCTGGACGTTTCAAACTCGGTCTCATAATTTTTCGAAAACCAAACACACGGAGTTTATATCCAGGATTGTTTTCTATCATTTATAAACACGATTTTATCCTTTACTCCGCACGAATTGCAAGAACTTCGGTGGAAAAAAGAAATTCTTGAAAATAAATCGTAATTCGATTTTCTTCTTGGTCTACGAATCGATTTCCTGGCTAATTTTATTCTATTTCTCTTTATTCGTGAAGCAAATAAAAGGAAGTAGCGGTAACACACGCTCAGTTTATTTACTGATCATTTGGCAAACTATCCCGTAGGAGACGACTCGTAGGAAGTTCACCAAAGGTTCGAGGTAAAACAAATTGCAAGTGTTTTTTCATACGTCAGTAAAAATAAAATAAACGAACGGCCGATTCTAAATATTACAAGTCGTTTACGTGAACCGAGACAGGCGATCTTTTGGCTTCCTTCCGACTCCCACGTCGTTGGGAAAAAGCTCCACCCTTACGATTTGCCTCGATACTTTATCCATTCTTTATGCACCGAAAACCCCCGTCGTGGTTCCGCCATAAAGAAAATCCGTGACGGCTCCGACTTTTTCTCGATGTACATAACACCTTTCTATCTCTCTTTCTCTCTCTCTTCATTTCTTTTTCTCTCTCTTTCTATACATTTGTACCTACTACCAGTAAAACTATATCGTTGGCACCGGAACACCATCGAAACGATTCCCCCACGATGTTACAGAACGTCCGTTAGCCCCTTTCTTCGCAGCAGGCACCCGAGATTCGAACTAAAAAGCCCTTTCGAACTCAAGCTGTCCGATCGACGAACCTCGAACAAAAAGGAAAGGGTCCTTGCTTATTTCCGCAGGAGTAAATGTCGTTCTTTGACTTCTCTTTTTTAAATGTATTTACTACTTTTCAAAGGGGAGAAGATAATTTATATTTCTAATAGAAACATTCTTAATCGAGTCAAATAAGTGCTATCAAATATATATAACATAAATTGACGCAATAAATACAGTTTCCTCGGGAGATCGATATATTATATTTCGACGAGGAAATTTTTAATACTAAACGAAATTAAAAAAAAAAAAGCAAAACGAAACAAAAAGAAGAAATAAAAATACCATGTGACGTTTTTGTTAATATAAAAAAAAACTGATGAAAAGATAGAACAAGAATTTTTTTAAATTATTAATCTGCGAAGGTTTACCGGATGTCTAACATTTTCTTTACAAGAGTCAAGTAAGATCGCGATCCTTCTTTCATTCTCTATCTCTCTCTCTCTCTTTCTCTCTACCGCCATTTACCGTAGGTATTAATCCTGAAGTCAAAGGATAGAGAGTAAAGGCCGAGGAAACGTCTCTCGTAACGCGGCCAGGCGGCGTTAGGACTCTTGAACGCTCGCCAAATACGATGGTCGTCGTTTTAATTTTTATTTTTCCTCCTTTTCACGTGTTCACCTTCCTCCTACGGTACTCCGTAAACAGTAATAAAAGTGCGAGCGCGCGTTGGTCCTATCTAGAAATGAATTGAATTGGCTACGGATACGAGACCGGTCGAAAGACCATGCTCGCGATCCTCTAACGAGACATCGTATAAATTTCAAAACGACTCTACCGGCTCTTTCGAGAAAAACACCATGCGATAAGAACTCGAGCTTTCTCTTCTCGAATAATTTCATCCACCTTCGATTTGTCGCGATGTAATTCCACAGAGTGGAAGTGTATGTACATATGTATGTATGTACATTGTATGTGGGTAGTATGTATGTATATCTTACTTTCTTGCTCGATAGCTTGTCCCTCGTTGATTCTGTTTAATCTTAATTCATCGTTTCTCCTTGTCTTTACGATAAAACGTCGAGAAATTTCGTCCTTGAGTATTCATCGCTCGAGCATAATTATGCGGAGCGCGTACGGCTCTAAGGCATCGTCTCGAGGGTAACGCGAGTGATTACACGGTTAATCTTCGTCGTCAAACAACATGAAAAATCGTCTTTAAAGTATCCGACGACGGTGGAATCTTTTAGAATTCCTTTCGAATACGCTGATCGGCTCCATTACCGATCGTATGTAATATCCTGCCAAGTCTAAATGGGAATTTAATAATCGTAATTACCTTCTCACTTATCGCATAAATCTTATATTATACCAGATATGTTTCATATTAAGTCAAAATCGATGAAATACTTTACCCCCATAATCGTTATCTTTTTATTATTTTCTTTTACAACAAAATGAAAATATCGTAAGATGATACTTAATGATCCTTTAATTACGCGATCAAAGGAATTATCAAAAGAATAAAAAAAAAACATATTTAATTTACGACGTCAATTTTTCGATCTTTGTTGACTAAGTCGTTTGTTTATTCCTTTATACATCTCTCTTATCAGATTCGACGTAAACGTTGAAAAAGATGGTAAGAAGAGTCAATAGTGTTAACGTTACTTCTCATTCGTAGAATAAACGATTCAAAGAGAGTAGAATTTCTCGAGTCGAAGAATTTGGATATTTCTAAGAACGTGCATTGTTCGAGAAAGTAAATAGACTCGAGTCACGAGTTACGCGGGAAGAAACGTCGAGCGTTGCATCGTTAGCGTGGCGAGAATGCATTGTCTCGGACGATAGAAAACGTTCGTTTAATCTTTCGAGTTGTTATCCTTTTCAGAGTGTAACGTCGTTAGGTCGTGTTTCCGAACATGGTTCTTGCGAATGATATAATGCGAGTACATATATTGTGTATTAGTTGTAGTAGTAAGAAGGCGTGAAGGTCATGCGCTCTTTCTTACGCCAAAGCAGTCTAATGTCGGCTTTATCGTAACGATAAATCAAAACGCCAGAGAAAAGCCGAATTACTCGAGGACGAAAAGGAAAACGAAGAATAAGAGGACGATCCGGTAGAGTGGCTTGATACCCTAAGAATCCGTGACTCGCGTTAAAATGCTCGCGTGTTACGTGGGATTAATGAGATAAGGACGACAAGACCGTAAATGGTCGGCCGATAAGCGAAACTCGTTAAAAAGGATACTTTCAAACGCGCTAATATCAACGGACGATATTCGCCTTTAGGTCTCTCTGAGACGAAACTTTAGCTCGTACTATAATCTACTGTATTTTTTTTCTATTTCTTATTTTATTCTCTCTCTCTTTTTTTTTTCTTTTTTATTGAATTTCATAAATCGAATAAATTTCAGCGAGTTATTAAACCGCAGGGAAATATCACACAAATATTCTACAATATTTTAAATGAATTTCTTGCTACATTTTCCTTTCTTTTTTGTTTCTTCCTTTTTCTACATTTCTATTCTAATTTAATCATTTCGATTAGTTATCCCCTACCTTTGCTATTCCAGTTTGGTTATCTCGATTTAGTTATTTCGATTTTGCTACTACGTTTAAGATATACTAATTCGGCTATCTATATCTCGTTAGATTTATTTAACTATTCGTGAATAGCTATCTCGATTTTATTGTTCTATCTTAGGCATTGTCCCAATTGTTAATTATTCTCTGATTTAGTTATCTCGATTTATCTATATCGATTGAAAACTTTTTATTTCGTTCGTGTCATCGGATTAGGAAATATCTCGATAGAATGATCTCACGACCTGTTCTCTGATATAACATGAATCGAAAGTAGTGCGATACATCTCTCTTTTCCAGGTGGTCAGAGCACACGTGTCGTGGCGTCTCGTATTATTATGTGGAGAGAGATAGTTTCTCCTTTCTTAGCGATTTAATGGCCACTTGTCGGGTGTTCGCCGCGAGCCGGTAAGCTAGAAGAACTGCTTTAATTATGGCGCGGCCTGTAAGAAAATTATTAGTGGAGATCGGACCTCCGGCGGGGTACGATGAATTTGCAATAATCACTCGAATCCACTGCGTTTTCTTGCGCCTCTTTTGAATTAACTGCTCGGAGCTAGAATGAAACTAAAAAAAAAAAAAAAAAAATAAAAGAAACAGAGAGAAAAAGAAAAAGAAAAAAAGGACTAAGAAGGAAGGAAGGAACTAAGGAAGAAATGAAGAAAGAGAAAGAGAGAGAGAGAGAGAGAGAAAGATGAAAAAACGTTTTGTACGGAGTTTAATGACTCTGAGAACGAAGGTCCGATGGACTTCAGAAAGAAAGAGAGACGAAGAGAGGAAAGAAGAAAAAAGATCGAAGGAGATGTTGGCCGTTAGCTTGCTACAATGTCGAAACGATTGCTATTGATCCAGAATACGACCGGCAAGTCCGAGCGCATTCTTCGCGAAAAACGTCGAATTCCTTTTGTTTTTACGGCTTAACAATGTTCCATGCGTCTGATCCAAGTTTCTCGATTCTCCGAACGATTCTCTTTAATGACGATAAGAAAGAAGGCATCCGATTAAATATCGAGTCGAGCTATCAATTCGACCGAAGACAATACGATTGCTTCTTCCTCTGTGTTTGAAATTTTAAAATGAAAAAACAAGAGCGCGATTTATTTGGTGTTATGAATCAATATACTTTCTTTTCTTTTTTTCTTTACTTTATTAATATTTTTTGTATTTCTGTATTTTTTTTTTCCCCTTTAAATTATGTATTTCGCGTACGATTTTAAATCAAATCGTAACGTTGCTAGATTCGCGGATAATAAATTCCTAAAGAAGCAACAACGCGTACACATCGCATCATGGCAAACAATATGCCGTGTGTCTTATCAATTTATTCGCGGTCCCTCGCGCGATATTTATGTATGAAAATTTGTATGCAGACGTTTCGAGGGACGGCAGCTCGTCGAGATGTTCGCCTCGATCCTATGAGCCGTCTGAGTGTTAATAAAATATGTATCCTGGGTAAACCATGCCGTATTTCGAGTGGATGCGTTGTCATACAATACATAAGAACGTACATATATATATATATGTATGTGTATATATATATATATATATATATATATATATATACTCGCCTATCTGTAAGCATAAATTATGCTGAATTATACAATTTTTCTTGCAAATATTGATATCATAATACGATAATACAATCGATAATTTTAATTATATTATACACACACACACATACACACACACATATATATATATCAATTTTATTTTACTATTATTCCAATATTTGATCGCACGTATTATTAATTTTAATAATTAATGAGTCTGCTGGATTTTAATTCATAATTGATTATAACAAGAAATATAATATTCTATGAATATGACGATGATCATGAGGTTATAAACAAAAAAAGGAACATATATGTACTTACGATATACTCTAATAAGTATAGACTTATTAAATTTATTCTACTTTTATCCTCAATAAATTCAATCGTCGAGTGTATACCGGTATTGTACCGTTAAATATCCTAAAGAATCAAGAAGCGGAACGGAACGTTTATGCCGTTCTCATTAAAGATTAATAACATCGAGTTAAGAAGATATTAGAGAAAGAGAGAGAGGAAGAGAGAGAGAGAGGAAAAGGGAAAGAGAAAGAGAAAGAGAGAGAGCAAAGACTTCGAGTATTCTACTTTCGTTTGATCGATTTTGAAGAAATAATAGCTCTTAAGAAGTAGCACGTGTTCTTTTCAAATTTCATATATACACTCTTGTAAGGGCATTGTTTCAAAGTGATTGTTCTACGAGGAAAAAGAAGCTTACAGAAGCATAAAGCTTACATATTATTTCGATCCATGGCGAGAAGGGGAATAGGATGGGATAATTCTTTGCTACGAATTTATAAGCATGTAACTAGCATAAAAGTTTTTCGAACAATGAAATAACCAAATCTTGAATGCAACCGATCAACGAATCAATTTTCCTCGATGAATTTGAAATTAGAAAATACATTTCGATATCGACGATCGTTGTTTTTGTCATTATTATAGATCCTAATCTAATTTTTACGTTACGTGATGTCATCGAACTTTTATTATCCATTCTAAAAAACTAAATTTTCGTTTGATTTTCCTCGAAGCACTGGAATTAACAAAATCTTCTCAACGCCGATCAATTCGTTTAAATAGAGATCCTTGTACACTTCGCAGTTTACATCGCGAGGTATATCAACAAAAAAAATGTTGATATACATCGCGAAAATATCGTACATGGTATATATGAGCGAGGAGAAATATGTTTGGACTGTAATATCGCGTACTCACAGACGTTTTCGGTTCTCCCTTTCCTATCCCTCCCACCCCCTCCCATTCTCTTTCTCTCTGTCTCTCTCTCTCTCTCCCTCTCTTTCTCTACTCTAGACGCATAAGTTTGATATCACTGCGAGCCTTCATCGACTCTTTGCGGAACCAATATATCCTTGCGGCTCCATTCACCCAGTGATAAGCCAGCTTCGTATTCATGTGTAAATACCCCTTCTCCCACCTTATTCCTCTTCTCCCTTCGCCAAAAGTTGCTCTCTTTACCCCCACCTTATCTAAACTTCGTCTTTCTACTCGTTCCACAGCAGACGGCCTTTTACAGCAAAGAAAAATCGCGAAAAATTGAGTCTCGCGCTCGCTTTCCTCCCTTTTCCCTATTTCTTTTCTTTTTTTTTTTCTTCTTTGTTATGTTCCTTTTTTCTTTTTATCGATCGGCTGTTTTTTTAATAAATTTTATAGGCTTATTTTTATTGAAATAATAATAATATGTATATATATATATATTATTCATATTATATACATATATTATAAAATAATATATATAATTGAACGAAATGAAATTTTGTAAGAGTGTAAAAATAATAGATGACAGATTTGAAATAATAATCATAGTTATTCTATCCGTACGATATAAAAATTAATAATATTTTTCAAGATTCTATCTTGAAAATCATATTATAGGGAATATTTTAATGAAAATATTCGAATGAAACGAGCGAAGTTGCGAACAATCTCCATTTTAAAGAGTTTAAACTAGAAGGTAGGTAAGTTTCTTTCTTTTTGTTCTCTTTACCTTTGGGAGCACATCGATGTTGGGAATTGTTTCTTTTCTTTCGAAGACTTCGATGTGAAGAGGAGAGAAGAAGGGTTCCGGTTTGATCGTAAACGAGTCTACACATGGCGAAGAGTGTTCCTCGTTTGTGGCATTGAGAAGAAAATTAATTCTATCTTTCGCCTCACCTTCGGATGCACGGGAAAAAGAAGATACAAGCTAACCTTGAAGACCTCGAATAAAGTATATAAGACTTGTTCGTCGTCTTATTTAATCACAACCACCCACGATGAAAAGTTAAACGTGCATTTTTAATTCAGACACTTTTTTATTTTTGTCTCTTTCTTTCTCTCTCTCTCTCTCTCTCTCTCTCTCTCTCTCTCTCTCTCTTTCTCTCTCACTCATTTTGCATTTTTCTTTGTATCGAGAAAATTTATGCATTTATTGTTTACACGCTCGCTGTGCTTGCGTATCGCAGAAAAATATTTTTACGAAATAACGAGGTAAAAGAATTTGACGTCTTTTCAACTCAACTGTAATTGCGTACTATTACGAAAGAGATGAATTTGTATGGATCGAATAAGAAAGATAATCGGTGACCTTTATAAAGGATCGAACAAAGTAAACTTATAAGAAATTGTAGACCAAAATAAGGTGTTGTATATCGTCTATATGTACAATGGAACAACTTCGTTAAGTCGTTTCAATACTTAAACTCTGCAAGACTTTGATAATAAAGATAAGTCGAACAAAATGAACTATATCTGAAGTTTTACATAGAGACTTTGAATATAAAATCGGTAAAGTAAACAAGAAACGATACACTCTCTTTCGATGATGAGTAATCTCTTGATAAATATATATATATATATATATATATCGACATCAAAGGAACATCCTTGCTATGATGCAGTTTCTCTGAATACGGCAAACATCGTTGATGATCTGTAAATGCGATTCAATTAAAGCAAGAGAATCTTCGTAGGAGTTTCGAGTCTATCTTCGTTGGTCTCTCTCCATGTCTAAAAAGGAAGTGGATTAGATTTACGAAAATTGAAATTCTTTGAATCGAGATTTTTTCCTAAGTTTTATAAACATTTATTTTACTTATAAATTAATTCAATTGATATCAAAGCCCGTGTATCTAATTATTTGAAAATTTAAATATAAAAAAGTTTTTAAAGCTGAGGTTAAAATAATTTTAAAAGTAGATCTATATTATACAAGTGATCGTTAAGGACTAACGTACTAGAATGAGCAACTATCGTCTTATGAGATTGATTATTAGATACAATAAAACCAAAACATTATTCTACGATCTATCACCTTGATAGAAAAAAACAGAAACGAATATTTACTATTCCGAATGTTTACGTTTTACGTAACGCAATAACTTTGCTCGAAGGTCTTTTGGCCGTTAAAGGTAGAGGTGTGGCAATAGTAACGACGCCTTTCCACCCTGAAATTTACGTTTCTTACGAGAAAGCTACACGTACGTATTTCTCTCTATATCTCTTTACATATTCTTACTTCACCGCCTAAATGCAATTACATTTATGCAGTTCCGCTTACTCGAAGAGTCCGGGCTGATCGCTTTGATCTAACGGCAATAAATCACCGAGCGTGTTCTTTTAATTAGTTGTAACGATTCGAAAGAACGATATCGTGTGGTAGACTTTGCCGATGGATCGATAACAAATTAAATTTAGAGCAATTATAGTATTCAATGTAGCATATATTACGCATTTGCATAATGTAACGCGAGATTAAATATTGGATAATTAATAATTATCTAATTTTCCATTTCAACTAGTAATATAAAAGTAATTGAATTTATGTAGAAACAGAATATCGTTATATCTCTGTATTTATCTCGTGATATCATTTTGATGCATCCAACGACAACGTTGAATATTCAACATCATTTCTATTATACGTAATATTACAAGAGTAATTAAATTGATATGATTAATTTAATTCGTCTTACTTGTGGTAAGATCAAATTATAAATAGACAATTTCGAATCGTTTGGTCGAACATATTGCGGGGAACACAAACGGATGAACCATTTCGATGGAAATCGCATTTTGGTAAATTGTCGATTAATTACATTTCGCTAAATTGTCGATTAATGTCAATTTCACGGGACGATATTAACATAACCGTCATGATCATAATCTTCAATTCGAGTAAATACAGTAGTCAACGATTTAAATCGCTTTATACTCCCTTTCTGTTAGCACGGCCCTTAACTAAATGAGGTAAATATCGGCAATGAAACGAAAGTAAAAGATAGCATCGACCTACCGAAATTCTCTCCGTTCTCTTTTATCGCGATGGTGCTGGATTACGATGCATAAAATTTAATAGTTAGTTTACTTGGTCGTATTCAATTTGGTCCATCCTCCTCGGGGAATCAACGAGAAGCATTACAAACGCAAAAAAGTTATGCTGGCATTTCTCTCTTAGCTTCGTACCTCGTTAACGAACTTTTGTAAGATTCTAGGAAACCTAAGTTTAATGATTTCCAAGCATTCGTTGGTAAACGACGAAGAGAACTTTCTGTGACTGATCATTGCTTACCTCGAAAGACGCATCCTACGATCACAACATTGAGTAAATAAAGTAAGAGACTCTCAATTGCAACGAAACATCTTTATAAACTTTTCTCGACTTCGTATTTCCGTATATCCGTATTATTTATAAAATCGATGTTACATATTTTTACACGAGAAATTATTAATCGAAAAGATTTATAATTAAAAAATATCGACAAAACCTATACAACGAAATTTACAAAGTCGATTCTAATGATTTTACGAAGTTGATTCTTCAAATCTAATCATTTATGGATCATATTCTACAACTTTTAAAAATTTCCAATTATATATAAGAAACGTGGAAATGGAAAAATTATCTAATGTAAATTAATGATAAATCAACGATGAACGTAGAATCTTATAGATATTTAGCTCGTTCGATTTTCCTGTTATCTCGTTCAAAGATTCCCGACGGATAATAAACCGACCATTGGAGTACGGAAATACGTAGACGTGACAGAAGGGAAGAGAATTGAGGAGAAAGCAACGTTACCTCGGAAACACGATGGTTTCCTTATCGCTCTTAAATGCCGGTTGCATCTCTCACGTCATTGGCTAAACGTATGTACGAGAAGATAACGATCCAATGTGAGATCCTTCTCTTGATGCCGCCTAGACATTTCGCTGCCTATTCATTCGTTTTTCTCTCTTACTCTTTCTCCTCCCTCCTCTCTCTCTCTCTCTCTCTCTCTCTTCTTTTTCTTAATGTCTTATCGGTTACGGTTATCCGAATGAGATTCGAGTAAGAGTAGGACGCCTTTTATTCGCACTCCTATTACGTATTTCCGTAATGGTGCTTTTAGGATTCAGCAAACTAGAGACATGCCAACCTATCGTGTGTCTTCAACATGCAACGAGAAGGTCGAAGGTCTGCCTCTCGAGAATAGAGATCGGGACGCGATGTCTCGTGTATTCTTTCTCTACCTTCTCTTTCTATCTATCTTTCTATTTTCTCTCTACATCTGTTTTTTCGTTTCTTTTCTCTTCCTTTTCTCAGAAGCTGGACACGAGCCCATCCTTTGAAAGTATCTCACAGTATCCTGAATATTATACCTTCACCGACGCTCGGCTCTTTCGCGAATTCTTATTCCTTCTGCAACAAAACTCGAAAGAGACAGAAAGAAAGAAAGAGAGAGAGAGAGAGAGAGAGAGAGAGAGAGAGAGAAAGGAAAAAGGAAGAGAAGAGAAACTTTCTCTGCAACGTCTCTTCTCATATATAGTTTCGAAGAGAGAAGTAAATGGAATATCTTACTTTTCTCTGATTTTATGATAAGTAAATATATTGAGCGGTCCTCGGCTGATTATTATTCGTAAGAAACACGTATCTTTAAATTTATATTACATTTTTTCTACAAATTTTAAGTAAACAATAATAATAACAATAATAATGAAATAATATTAATTATTAAATCGAACAGATAATTGAGTAGTGTCATCGAAGAAAGAAAAATAAAAAAAAAAGAAAAGAAAGAGGAAAAAATATAACATCATCGAGACTTTTCGAAAATATTATAAGGGATTCGAATTCGTCGATTGCAATCAATGAGATTCACGATTGAGAAAGTCGACGAAAGAAGAGATACTTGCTGTCTCTCTCGCTCGCATTTCTCGTTTGCTCGTGTCTTCAATGAACAAGACGGTTTCCATCATCTTGCTCTCTTTCTCTCTTTTTATCACTCACACTCTCTCTCTTTCTCTCTCTCTCTCTTTTCCTCTCTTTCATGCTCGCTTCTCCTTTCGCGTTTGTCAGAGGCAATGACAGGATATTAAAGTAGGAACAGCACGTAGACTGCAGACTGTAAATATCCGGTGGTGCTCGGGCCGCCTGACGTTCACAATGAGCTGGCTGGAGGAAATGGGGGTGAGTAAGAGGAGGTGAGAGAAGAGGGGATGAGTGAGTGAGATGGTGAGAGAGGAAGAGGACAGAGAGGACGAACAGACTCGGTCAGGATTTGCAACGAGCGGAACGACCGGCCCGGAACCTCGAGTGTTCGCATGAAAATGTACGAGGGGGTGGCTTTATTACGATCTGGTCATAAGCCGCCCCGTGTGCGAACGAGAACGACGCCGATAATGGCGGACGTTAGAAAGGAGAGAAGAACTTGACTGCGAACAACCGAACGGGATTAAAGACCTCCAAATGTTCTATCGACAAAAACCTCGATTCGTTCTTTCAACCCTTCACCAATTGAACTTGACTCTTTGAAGAGCCATACTTGAATTTCGACAGTTTGCATTTCTATAGTAGATAGGGTGATTTGTAAAAGTTGATTGTATAAAATATAGAAGGAACTTCGATGAAATAATTACAAATGTAATATATATTGAATATAATATGTGTGTATATGTGTGTGTGTGTATGTATTATTTTCTTTTCTTCTTTATAATTTAAAAATTATTATAAGCAATCGCAAGATCATTTTGAATAAAGAGCAAAGTGAACTTATTATATTAAATATACATACATACATACATATATATATATATATATGTATATATACACGCACACATATATATCTGTAAATATCAGTGGATCGTAGACATCTACTGAAGAGTGAACGACATTAAAGTTTACTCTTTTGCTAATTAAAGATTTTGTCGGATCACGCTGTGTTTCATAAAGATAGACAGGAATATGAAGAAAGAAAGAAAAAGAAAAAAGATACGAGAGTGCAAAGTATCCTCTCGAGAATTTAGGGATTCTAATATGGAGGGATCCACGAGAATATATGAATTCCAATGACGAGGAGCGATATTGCTTGGGTTTTCTTTATTGTGGCTAATAAAGAGAGCTTGGAAAAAGGGGGATGGAAAATGACGGTTGAGGTCAACATTTTTACTTTAATGGTGGTCAACTGCTTTCTTTCCTACGATTAAACTGTCTAATGTTCGTAATAACGTTCCAGCTATCCTACTTCGAACATTACATTCGTTCAAAGTAAAATAAGTATTAACAATAAAGAACGCAATAAATATATCGTATAATCCTTCATGGAGGATATATCAATTTTTAATCGTCAATTTTTCGATATTCATATCGGGAAAATTAGTAGATGAATTTTCTAAAATTACTTCAAAATGAAATATAAGATATAAAAATAAATCCAAATAGGAAAGCTTCGATAAAACCTCAACGATCCGAGGAAGAAAACAATGATATGGTCGAATTGTCTGCAGGACGGAAGAATATTCTAAAGGACGATGAAAACAAGATATTCTCTTTTCTTCGATATTCGATAATTCGTTCCCTCTCTCTCTCTCTCTCTCTCTCTCTCTCTCTCTCTCTCTTTCTCTTCCGAACCAGGTTCAGTCGATGAAGATGAATCTGCATCGATGAGATTTCTATGAAAGCAAATAGAAGAAGCAAGAGCAAAAAGAAAGAGAGAGAGAAAAGAGAGAATAAAGACAGAAAAGAAAAAAAGAAAAAGAAGAAAGGAGGAAAAGAAAAAGAAAGAGAAAAAATGTCGAAAGTACATAGTTCCGTATAACGCAGCTAGAAAGAATGCGCTTGCCGATATTGGTTTTTTTCACGAATTCTCTTCCTCCCATTCCTTTTTCATTCGCATTTCGAGGACGAGTAAACGGGCAAGTCCGTTCGTTGGATGTATATTGTTCCTGCCTCTGCTTATGTTTAGTCTACCGCTTTTCTCTACATTCGATTCTTGAATATGCACGAATGAATGCGTACCATCGGAAAGATGGTTCATTGTACTTTATTTGCAATCATCGCCATAGTAAACACGAAGAGAAAGATTAGAGAAATATTTTAATTTTTTCTTTCCATCTTCCTCTGTTTCTTTCATGATTTCTCGTTCTGTTGCATTTCCATTAACGTATGTATGTACTTTACGTTTCAACAACTATCGCGTTAAATTCTTAACGTAAGGTATTACGTCGATACTTTGACAAACCTCCCATCTATCTTTTTTTCTTTCTCTTCGTATATACACATTTACCTTTTTCTTTTTAGAAAGTAAGAAATGAAAATATTCGACCTCAGAAAAGATTTCTCCTTCGCTACTATCGCCTAGTATTCCCGTTTCACCGACTCTTATTTTTGGCTTTGTTCGAGATGACAGATACGACGGTATTGATGTTCCCGTTATTACGGGTTGGCAGGCAATATGCTGATTTATATCCGTTCCTGCCTTGCCTAAGAAAGAGAAGAGAAGAAGGAAAGAAAGGAAAGAAAGATGGAAGAAAGGAAGGAAAAAAAGGATGAAAGAAAGAAAGAAGATGAGAGGAAACGAGTAGAAGCAGAGAGAAGAAGATAGCTCGCTGTTTTTTTTGTCATGGCTTTTTCCTCATACGCCATGTCTCTCTCTCTCTCTCTCTCTCTTTCTACGATATCGATCGTACTTTTCTCTCTTTCTATCTTTTTCTTTTTTCCTCCCTTAAGAACAGCAAAATTACCTCGGCCGCAAGAAAAGGGTGCGACTCATAACAAGATCGGCTCGCTTTCTATGCATATTAAACGATGTAGTAGCCAATTAGCTTATCGTTCCTATGGCCTCTATTCTCTTCCTCATCCTCCTCCCTTTCCGTTATCTTCTTCTTCGTTTTGTCGAAGTAACGAACTCCGATGTCTCTCCGAGTCATCGACATAAATCATGCACTGCACTGCACTGCTGTTGCTCGGTTAGTAGCTTCTAGTTAGTGCCACTCGTAAATATATATTTTAACAGGATAGGTACGAACACGTAACGACACCACGACGTACTAGCTAATTCGTATTAGTATTTTTCTAATCATGAAATTCATAGATTTTCTTTATCGTTACGTCCTATAATTTCTTACGATGCGTTTATTTTGCCGTTCATCGACGACGATAATATTTTCAATAATAATAAAATTACATTTTTAGTTCTGTGACGTTTAGTGCTACGACGTTCGTGCACATCGATTAGTCTCGTTCATTCACTTAATGGTCACTTAATAGACGTGCGATCGATTTTGCGATATGTAGTTTATCATAATGGTCAAATCGTTATTTATGAAAGCTACTGTGTTGAGAGATACAAGGAACCAAAGTGTGATGAATGGACCGATGTGATGAATGATCCCGAATAATGGATGATTACTCTTGCTAATGTGGAAACAATGGTAGGATGAAAATGATGTATATACGTTATATATCTGTGTAGATATTTAACGAAATATATGAAAAACTTGAAAAGAAGGATTTTCAAAGAAAATGAATATTGTTCCTGTATGTACGCGTGTATATATTTGTGAATTCCAGCAAATGGATTGAATAATTTTCTCTATTTTCCATTTCTCTTCGGAGACGTCAGACGTGGCTGATTATGGAGACAGAAGCTGACTCACAACGAAGGGTATATAGGATTGTATGCGTACAAGTAAAAACATCAGGGGTTGCCTCTCACGTATACACCAGGAAAATCCTTTTTTCGAATTTTGTTTCTCTGATCCTTTAGAATGATTTCAGTTTACAAAAAATAATCCCTAAAACCAACACCGGTTGATTTAATATGAGACCTTTATTAAGGCTATGTACTAAGTGATGTTAAAAAATTTAAGTTTAAGTCGAAAAATAAGGTCTGCTTTAAAGAATATATATATATATATATCTGTGTGTGTGTGTGTGCGTGCTTGTGTGCGTATTTTATGTGTATATATATGTATATAGATCCCATTTGCTTCCTTCTCGTCTGCTTTCGACTTGCAGTTAGTAGTGCACACCAGGACAGGAGGAAAAAAAGTGACTGAGGTAGGGGAGTGTTCAGACGAAGAACGAAAAGAGAGAAAGAGAAAGGAGAGCATCTTATTTCTCAGCTTTTTCCACGCTACCATTCATCTCCACCCACCTATCCCTTCTCGTTTTTCCTAACTCTTGTAATCCGCTTTCTCATCTCGTTAATACTCTCGCCTGATTTTTCTTTCTCTGTTTCGCTCTTTCTCTCTCTCTTTTTCTTTTTCTCTTTCTCTCTCACTTCACTTGTTATCCTTGTCAGTTTCTTCGCATCGATGCTTCATAATTCGAATATAAGGATATAATAATCTCGTTCGATCTTAAAAAAAAAGAAAAAGAAGAAAGAAATTTGGGCTAAAGAAATGTATAAATATTTCTCACGGATAAGTTTCCTATTACCCTTTTTATAATTATAAGTTAGTTAAGTGAAATATAAAAAAAATAGAAAAATAATAGTTATCTTTCTCCGTTCGAAATATATATATATATGCGAATATTTCTAGAATTCGCTCTAAGTAAATATTCATGATAAAGAAGAAAATACATATATGTGTATATATATATACATATATATATATATATATATATATATATATATATATACATTAAAAGATTGAAGTAACATTGAATAATACTATGCAAAATATAAAATATTCTTCGAAACGAAATTACTCGCCATACAATGTCCGCCATAGGAGTAGATTTCATGAGAAAGGGAAAAAGAGAGAAAAAGAAAACGAATATACACGATCTCGAATCGACGAGCAAAGGAAAGTGACGAATTTATAAAAAAGTCACTTGGTGATATCTCTTTGTAGCATGTACGTATATATGATAAAGAAGTCTTTTGAAAATGACTGAAAATTCGTCATGTGTAAAAACGTTTGAGATCGTACTCTTACTTTATTTAGAAAGGCATCTGTATCACGATACATTTCCCCGCATCTCGCGAACTTTATTAATAAAAGTGAAAAGAGAATTAAAGAGAGAAAGAGAGAGAGAGAGAGAGAGAGAGAGAGAGAGAGAGCGAGTTTATAACAAACAATAAGTACGATTTACTTATTTATATTTACAAATGTACAAAAATAATTCTTATTTCTCTCCTCAGGAAAAATTTATTGGAGTTTCATAAAAAGTATTCAAACGTCTTCTAAAACTCGTTCTAAGTAGATACCTACTTACGATAACAAAAAGAAAAAAAAAAGAAAAAGAAAACAAAACCTAATACGATGAAATTCGAAAGATAGGAACGTGACAAGAATCATCTAACGACTATGATTAGATCGTACTAGGTACTCTTCTTAAGGACATTGCTTTCATTTGAAAGGAAAACGAAGAAAAAAAGAAAAGAAAAGAAAAGAAAAAAGAAAAACAGAAGGAAGGAGAAAATTACCGTATTTGTAAGTATATGCAGCGATCGTAATTACACGACAGTAAATGCAATAAAACGTTTGTAATTATACGTTTTAACATACGAAAGATACACGGGGACAAGCGGCATCGAAAAACGGTTTGTTGTAACACGGGCGCACACACGTGTACTTGTAAGAGAGTTTCTTTTCCAAAAGAACGACAATAAGAAGGAAGAATACGACAAGTCGTTCTATAGCTTTGAACGTTCAACGATCTCACGTTCTATCGAATTGCTTGGTACGTATACGTTTATATATATATATATATATATATATATATATATACATATGTATGTATGTATGTATGTATGTATGTATGTATGTATGTATATACGTATATATGTATGTATTTGCGCCCACGCGTCTATGTCGTACAAAAGTCAACAATGAGCCTTCATGGAAGCAACGAAAGAGAAGAGTTCGGATTATGCAGAATCGAACGAATATATAATTCAGTATTTCACATCCTCCCACGATGTTATCTTTAGACGCGCACTATGCAACGTCTAGTAAAGTTTACGCCCATGTACGTGGAATAATCAAAATATTTTTCTTTAGTTTCCAAAGGAAAATCGAATTCTAAACTGCCTCGAATCGAATACTCTTACGGTCTGATCGGATATAAACGTTAGTCTTTCGGACTGTTATACGACTAATAATTGAATAAATAAATAATAATTGAAATAATATTTGAAAATATAAAAAAGAAATGATATATATATATATAATAACTGAAATGTAGAAACAAGTAATAATTGAAAAAATAAAAAGAAATAAAAACAAATCAAAGAGTGTCGTTGTTTTTGAGAAAATCTATCTTTGATCATCTGTTAACGGGTAACGAAAGAAGATTGAAAGAAGAACGATCGATGGAATTAGATTAAGTCGATTGCAAGAGAAGAATAAAAGGAAGAAACGAAAGGATTGCTTAAGATTTAAAGTTGAAAAGAAAATTAACTTGCTTCATTCCGCTTGGTTACTCGAGATTGGTGATGACGTTAACACGCGTGCTGAAACTTGTTGGTGAAAGATAGAGAAAGATAAAGATAAAAAGACAGAGAGATAAAAGCGTACTCCAGATCGAAGCACACAGAGCTAGGGATACCGCACCCCACACGAAGGGACGGTGCGAAAAGGAAGCATAAGAATCTGCGAGCACGCGCGCATTCCGGCTATAGACACATATGTACACGCACACAACTAAAACATATACATTGAAAAGGGATCTTGTCGATCGTACGAGAGGAACCCGTATAAGAGGAGGAAAAGAAGAAGAAGAAGAAGAAGAAGAAGAAGAAGAAGAAAAAAGGTGGAGAATGGGAAGAAGACGAAAAAGAGAAAGAGAAAGAAGAGACGGAGAGGAAGAGGAAGGTTCACACACGCGTGTCAGGGTAGAGGGCGAGGGGGTCAACGACCCAGGGGAATGTCGAGGCATCGGCAGTCGCTTTAAACCGTTCTGGGACTTTGAGAAAGAGAGAGAGAGAGAGAGAGAGAGAGAGAGAGAGAGAGAGAGAG